>NW_014639007.1:14797-265915 GCF_000747765.1 Moesziomyces antarcticus | reverse complement strand
GACGGCACACATGGCAGTCGGCCAAGCTGCGGAGTGTCAAAAAGTTTCCAGGGGGATGAACCCCCTGCCAAACGGTGAGAAAACCTTTTTTTTTTTCGCCAAAAAAATCCGAGGGCCAAATGCCGCTTTGGCAGCCAGCACCGGCTGTCTCGCTCTTTTGCCGTCCGAGGCTAGCTTCTTCAGCCCCGCTTGCCTTCGCATGGGCAGCCCTGATTCCATCGACGCTCGATCTCAACCCCGATCCTCCCACTCGATCTTACCCTCTGTCACTCTCATCACAAGCCAAGCTTAGCAAAAAAGCAAAAACAATCACGGCCAGATACTATTTAGGAGGTGAAATGGAAGAGGGAGACGGAACGAGGCGCTTTGGGGCTATTGCCGCGCGCATGGGTCTAGAGAAGCATGCTGGGCATGTCCTCGATGTACTGCTTGAGCTTCACGAGGAACGTCACCGCCTCGCGACCGTCGAGCAGACGGTGGTCGTAGGTGAGCGCCACGACCATGATGGGTCGGATCTCGACCTTGCCGTTCACCACCCACGCCTTGTCCTTGACGGCGTGCATGCCCAAGATAGCCGAACCAGGCAGATTGAGGATGGGCGTGCCGAAGAGCGAGCCAAAGACGCCGCCGTTGCTGATGGTGAACGTGCCGCCGCTCATGTCCTCGAGCGTGAGCTTGTTGTCGCGCGCCTTCTTGCCCAGACCTGCAATCGCCTCCTCGATCTCGATGAGCGACATGCCCTCCAGGTTGCGCACCACGGGCGTCACCAGTCCCTTGTCCGTCGACACGGCCACCGACAGATCCACATAGTCGCGGTACACGATCGTGTCGCCGAGTCCAGCGCCCTCGATGCTCGCATTCGCAGCAGGCACGTCCTTGAGCGCCATGGCCGACGCCTTGGCGAATGCCGACATGAAGCCCAGCTTGACGCCCTTCTCCTTGAGGATGCGGTCCTTGTGGCGCGCACGGAACGCCATGAGGTTCGACATGTCGATCTCGTTGAACGTCGTCAGCGACGCCGCCGTGTTCTGCGACTGCTTCAGACGCTCCGCGATCCTCAGACGCATGCGCGACATCTTGACCCGGTTCTCCTCTCGGCTGCCCGCCGCCGGTTTTGGCGCCGACGACGACGACGACGAGCCGGACGACGATGACGATTTGGACGACGAAGACGACGATGACGAAGACGGCTTCGACGGGGGCGGCGTCGAGTTGGCAGCCGAAGGGCGCGACTCGGGCTCGGCGGCCGGGGCGGGCTTCTTGTCGTCACCCTTCTTCTCGGGCTGCTGCTGCTGCTTGGACTCCTCCTTCTTGGGCTTGTCCTCCTTCTTGTCTTCCTTCTTCTCCTCGCTCTTCTCCTCCTTCTTGGCGCCACCGGCGGGTGCCTCACCGGGCTCGAGCTTAAAGAGGTCCTTGCCCACCTCCACCGTGTCCTCCTCGTTGGCAAACACCTCGACGATGGTGCCGGACTGGGGTGCATTCACCGAGACGTCGATCTGTGAGCGTTCAAAAATAGCCAGATTAGATGGTGATCAGTATGCCAGCTTACGACGGCTCACGCGGAGCTGGCACGTACCTTGTCGGTCTCGATGGTGGCGACCTCCTCGTCGGCCTGGACAAAGTCGCCGACCTTCTTGTTCCACTGCTTGAGCGTGCCCTCGGTGATGGACTCGGCCATCTGGGGCACCTTGACGATCTCCTTGCGGCTGGCCGACGACGAGAAGTTCCTGCTAAGACCAACAAAGACGCGATTGTGTCAGTTTATCGTGGTGATCCGTCGTGCGGGTTCGTGGTGTCACTTACCTCTGGGCGGGGAGGGAGGTCATGTTGTGCGCGGCGATGGCGAGCGACTTTTGGGCGGTGGCGGTGATGAGCGTCCTGCGCGCGACGGCGGGCGTCACCATGCGCACCGAGCCCGAGCGAAGCGCGAGCGACCTGGCGGCCCTGGCGCTGGACTGAGCGATAGATCGAGGGAACATGATAGGCGCGAATAAGATCGAAAGGAAGGGAAAGGAAAGAGGACTCGTCGATGCGCGATGGTATTGACGAGAGGGATGGAGATGAAGGGATGTTGTGGAGGAACGGGGCGAGAGAGGGGTTTGATGAAGAAGGACTCTGTGAGCGGAAGAGCGATGATCCGTCTTGGCTTTGTGGTCACGGTCCACACACGTCCACACACATCCACACCCCGAGGGCGAGCTGCGAAGAATTTGGCGATGGGCACGCGCCTGTGCTGTGCCCTGCTGCTGGCCATGACGACGGGCGGCTGGATCCGTCAGCACAGACGCTGCGCCCTGACCAACACACCCTTGGCTTTGCTCTGCGCTCGCTCAGCCTCAGCCTCCGATGCAAGTGGAGATATTCGGCCCAGCCCACGAATTTTTGTATTGGCATCGAATCGCAGCGCTCCAATTTTCCAAGCCGCGCCCACTTCGAATTTTGCGGGCCGACTTCAAACCCTGCTCCCCCTCCTTCCACACCTCGGAGATCGGGCCCTCGTCGAGCCCGACCCTTCCAGACCTCCTGCCATCATGAGTCGTGCTTACATTGCTATCCACTGGCCCTTGCTGTACGCTTGCACAACCTACAACCTACATTGGGGAGAGCGCATGGAGAATGCACGCACGCCCAGGCAAATGAGTCATACAACGATTGGGTACAGGGCATACAGTACCAGTGCAGAGCCAGGCCGAAAACACCGCCGGACGAACAGCGCGGATCTTTCCGTCCCCCACCGGCACTGACGGATCTCCACCCTGCGTGCCCCGCTCCCTGAAGCTTCCGACAGAATTCACCGGTGTCCGTTGCATCCCCTCCCTCGGCCAACGCACAACCAACACTCGCCAGCCTCGGCTTCACACAATCCGCAGAACCGAACAACAAGCGGAGACAGATTATACACATTACCACCAAACCGGTAGCAAGTCTATCTTGAACGCTCGTTGCTGCGCTAGGTCTTGTCGGTGCGCCAGTTAAAGATATCCAGTCCGGCCAGCTTGCCGTTATCCGTTGGGGCGCCGTTGCTGCTCTGGCGCATGGCTACGCTCCCGCTCAACGACGCCGTCGATCCCGCTGCGGCTGCGGCGCCGCCGCGCTTGGTGGCGGCTCGCGGCTCGAGCAGCAGACTGCGTCGGTAGAGGTCGTCGGCGCCACGCCCGCCCTGTGCGCCCTGCACATCGTCGAGCGCGCGCTGCAGGAACTTTTGCATCTCTTTTACCTCGACCAGATTGTACGGCACCTGGAAGCGCTGCACCTCGCCCACGATGCGGCTTATCTTGACGTACTTGTCGAAGTTCAGCAGCTTCTTGTCCGCGTTCGACGGGCACGGTCGCGTCGCCGCATTGCCCTCGTGGCAGAACGTCAGGTCCGTCAGGAAGAGCCCCAGGAACGGAATCGCAGGCGGCATCGTGTTGCGCAGCCGCGCACGGTACGCCGCATAGTTGCGCGTGTGCTCCACCGCGCGTCGCTGCTGATCCATCATGCCGCGGTACTTGGTCGACAGTCCATCCCAGGTCTTCTTCAGCCGCGCGATGGTCGAAGAGTTGAGCGCACACTGGATCGCCATGAGCGTGTGGAAGTTGTTGAGCTGCTCGCATCGGTCGCCCAGCTTGATG
This sequence comes from Moesziomyces antarcticus, assembly GCF_000747765.1. NCBI lineage: Eukaryota > Fungi > Basidiomycota > Ustilaginomycetes > Ustilaginales > Ustilaginaceae > Moesziomyces > Moesziomyces antarcticus. Next base: position 262,301 of record NW_014639007.1, on the reverse strand, counting down.
AAGAACTTGAGCAGCTGTGTGCGCTTGCGCGCGTCCGCCTCGCCCAGGATGCACTCGCTGATCCACCCCGTGATGCGCGTCGACATGGACGACATGCTCTTCACGTGCACATCCGCACCCATCCCCGCCGCCTTGGTCTCCTTGGTGTACTTGGATCCCAGCAGCTCTTCCGGCTGGATCGCGCAGTACAGCTTGCTGTCCAGGATGGTCAGCTGTCGCGCCAGCTCGAGCGGATCAAAGTCGAGCACGCTGATCTTGTCAAAGTTCTCCTGACGCAGATTCGCCAGTAGCGTCTTGGACACCACCGACGTCGGCGGGAGCGCGCCGCCCTTGGCAAACGCCGAGGGCGCGTACATCTGCGAAGCATCCGTCATGGCGAGTCCCAGCCCGCCCTTCATGCGCTCCGACGAGATGACGCGCTGCAGGCTTCCCGGCCCGCGCGTGTTGCCCACGAGCACCGTGGTCTTCTGCGTGGCGCCGTCGAGTCGCTTGCGCGCCAGCTCGGCGACGCGGTGCGCGGGTCCGCCCACACCGCTAGCGCTGGTGCATCGCTCCGCAAACGGAATCAGCTGCTGCAGGATCACGCGGTCCGTGACGGGATTCCAGTGATTCTCGAGCCAGTTCTTGATGAGGTTGAGCACGCGCAATCGCACGGGCACCAGCTTCTTGTCGTTCCAGCGCGCCACGTCCGCCTCGCTCATCGGCACGTCGGCGGGCGGACGCATCTCGAAGCGCGCCACGAGCGCATCCAGCAGCTCCTGCGGCGACGAGAACATCCTGAAGCACAGGAAGAACGAGCTCGAGAACGTCGCTTCCACCATGGTGTCGTGCGGCGTCATCTTCTCGACGAGCGCCCTGAGCGTGGCTCCGGTCACCTGCCCTTCCGAGTTACACACGACGTCCGACGGATCGTAGTCGGGCGCCATGTAGCGAGCCTCGAGCGAGCTGGTGGGACCCCGGTGCTCCCTGTACATCGACTGTCGATCCACCGCGCCGCCGGCGAGCTGCTTGGCTGCGGTCTGCGCGGTGGTGTGCGCATCCGGCACGGTGCCTGTAGCTAGCTGCGCCTCGAGCGAAGGACGAGCCGAGGTTTCGCCAGTGCATTCGGATCGGATCGACTGGATCGTGGATCGCGACGTTCGAGCCGCGTCCTCCGACAGCATTTCGACCGACGAGCCCGCTCCCGATGCGCTGCTGCCAGGGACAGACGTGCGAGCTTGAGCGGGGTGCGAACTGCGGTCGCCCGAGGAAGGGGCGGCACCCATGAGCGAGGAGGAGCGGCTGGACATGGCGTGCGCGGTGCGGCCGCCGGGCTTGGACGCTTCCGATTCTTCGCCGCTGTGCTCGTCCTCGTCGATGTCCTCAAAGTCGGTCGAGTGCTCGCCGCGCTCGTACTTTTGTTTGAGCGACGACAGGCTGGTTGCCTTGCGTCCGAGGAAAGAGAGCGTGTTCTTTCGGCGGGTCTCGCGAGCGGCGTCTGCATCCGCATCGTCTGTGCGCGCATCGCCATGCTCGCCCGAGTGGCCGTTGGACTCGGGCTCGGCCGAGGCGCGCGATTGCGACGAAGCGCGCGGGTGTCGCGAGCGAGATGGCTCGGGAAGCGAGATGGTGAAGCCGGGCTCGAGGCGGTCGATGCAGAGACGCACGGCACCGACGCACTCTCCGCCGGTCCTGAGCACGCTGGTGGCAGCCTGGAGAAGGCGCGACTTGTCCTCGGCTTCGGCAGCCGATCCAGCCGTGATGGAGGCCGAGGGAGCCGAGGTGACGATGCGCGCGGCGGTGACGAGCTGAGTGGTGGCCTCGTAGAGATTCTCGCGCGTCTCCCAGAGGATGGAGGTCTGGCGCGGACGCAGTTGCTGGAGGACGACGTTGTTGTTGACGGCCTCGACCACGAGTAAGAGGTTGCGCACGCCGACGACGGCCTCGCGCGTCATGTCGATGAGATGAGCGTAGCTGGAAGCGTGGCTCTCGGAGGTGTGGGTGTGTACGTGGCCGATGAAGGCGGCGATGATGGAGAGGAGCTGGTCGTTGGTGATGCTGAGACGCTGCATGACCTCGTGGGGAGTGCGCTCGATGGGGCTGGGAGGCTCGTCGTCGTCGGCGGAGCCGGCCGAGCCGTGGTGGGAGGCGGTGTCGTGACCGGAGGTGGAGTCGGGCGATTCGGAGCTCGAGTCGGAGCGAGAGCGCGCCATGCCGAGATGGTTGGCGACGGCGGCGGCGACGGTTTCGGCGCGTCCGTTGAGCTGTCGCTGTGTGATGGATCGAGCTTGTGCGATGGCATGGGCGCCTTCCTCTGACGATTCGAGCGAGCCGTCGGAGGGGTGGCGATGCTGGAGATAGCTGCGGCGCGTGTCGGTGTAGCCTGTGGCCGTGTCGTAGGTTGCGGCGTATTCCTGTCGCGATGGGTAGCCGGGGGCAGAAGCGGAGGCGCGCGCGTGAGGATACTGCGGAGTGGGAGTCTTGTCGAGCTCGTGTGGGGCGTTTGCGGAGCGAGCGCGAGGGTCGGCAGGCGGTGCGGCGGCGGCGGCGGCGGAGCGGGAGGTGTAGAGGTCGTCGTAGACGGAAGAGCGGCGATCGGGCACGGGCACGCCGGATTCGAGGGCGACGGTGAGAAAGTCGCGCACGTTGGCGAGCACGTGGTCAGCGAGTTGGAGCATGGAGTCCATCTCTTGGGGACGCTGGGTCTCGTCGACCATGGGAGCGGAAGCGGTGCGTGCCTGTGCGACGAGCTTGCTGAGCTCGGAGAGGATGGCCTTGCGCTCGCGGGCGAGCTGGGGATTTGCCTTGAGCACGGGCGACTCGCGAGTGAGGCAGTCGGTGGCGGAGAGGACGGAGCGGACCGAGGAGATGACGCAGGCGGTGGAGGGCTGGAAGTGTGCCACACGGTTGGCACGCACGGCATTGCGGAGGAGCGAGATGGCGTGCAAGATGGGATCGAGGACGCCGGCATCTCCGCGATCGACCAAGGGGGTGGAGGTCGGGGTGGAGGAGCGGGAGGAGTTTGCGGAAAAGTAGCGCTGGTGGTGGGCTGTGTCTGCGGGAGCGGATGGCGGGTGGTGGTGGGACGAAGCTCGGCTGATGGAGGCAGGACGAAGGAGGTCGGGATGTTCGTAGGAATAGCTGTTGGCGTGACCGTCGTCGGATACGTAGACGGCCTCCTGGTCTACGTAGTTGCTGGGGAACCAGCCGCGCTGACCGTCGAGTTCGCCGTCCCACCAGCCGGAGGGGTCGCGATTGTAGACCCTGATGACCTGGCCGGCCTGGAAGGAGAGGCAGGTGGCATTGTTGGAGTTGAAGTCGTGGAGCGCGACGACGTGTTCCTCGGGCTGGATGTCGAGCTCGTCTTCGTTGTCGGAGAGGGCGGGAGTAAAGCTGGCTTGCGCCTGGGAGGAGGAAGCGGAAGCCCAGGACGACATGGTGAGCAGAGAGCGCGCGATTGTGCTGAGGAAGGGGCGGAGATGCGTGCGGAGATGCGTGCGGGGATGGACACAGATATGGCTCAGAGCATGTCCCTGAGAGTAGGAAAGAGGGACGATGGAGCGTGCGTGTTGAAGGAATTTGAATGAATGTCTTGGGTCGCGGCCGACTTTTCTGGTGGGTTCAGATGAAATGAGGCGGATTGTGACGGCTATGAAAAGCAGCTTCGAGCTCGAGTTTCCATGGTATTGTGCTTGGGATACGATGTGCCGAGCAAGCGACGCGGTGGGCAGTTGACCTTGGCCAGCAAGGACGACGTAAGGATGATGGTGAGAGGCTAAGATCGACGACTCGAGTCGAGCGTAGCGTGTTTTGTCAAGCTTGCTTGCCAGCGAAGGTGGTGGTGCGAAGGAGCGAACGAGCGGGCGGGCGGGCGAGCCGGGCGTGGATGAGAGGAAGACGTGGCAGGCAACACGATGCGCAGCACGATGAGGGTGAAGAAGCGATGGAGGGAGAGAGATGATGATCGGTGAGTCAAGAGGAGCGAGGTTGGCGCCGCGAGACTGCGGACGAGGTTGGGTGCTGTTGGTGCATGGATGTGTGTGTGTGTCGCACCTCGCCCGAGACCGTCCTTCTCTCTCTCTCCCTCTCGCTCTCTCCCTTTCTCTTTCTCTGCCTCGGCGAGTCGCGACGCACCTCTCTGAGCCTCTGCCTCTCTCTCTTTCTCCCTTCGACCTGCGCCAGGCGTGACGAAAGTCCAAAAAAAAATATTATTTAATAAATCATTTCAAATGTGCGGGGGAAGGCGAGAGAGGAACGCGCTCCGTCAGGGCCATCCATCTGTGATCCAGTGAGCGCGTCGACTAACACCACCATTATTTTTCAACAAAAGGCTCACGACAGGCTCAAAATTCAAGCGTCAGCGTCGCCCGAGCCGCACCAACGACGACTCCGCTTTCGCTCCAGCTTACTGTAAGTTCGTATGGCCAAGCTCCTCACAGCATCCCGTCGACGGCCCTTGCAACCTTTTTTTTTTTGTCTCGGGCTTGTTCGATTGACCGACTCTTCTTCCAGACCTTCCAGGTGTATGCGTTGCCCGGAATTAAGCGCTGGAATGGACCCTCGAAACTGTCAACCAAAATGCCTTGCTGGCCGCTGCACAGCCTTGCTTTACCGGTAGCGAGCCAGGGCCTCCCCCCAACTCGCCGGGGTCCGCGCTGAGCGAGAGAGAGAGTGTGTGTGAGCATTGACAGCAACTTTAGCCGGTGGGGGAAAGGGGAGGCTTCCATGAGCGGTCCCAAGCTAGCCAGGCGGTGACAACCACATGCATGAACCTCGAGCCAGGCCAGGGTTCCTGAGCGCGCGCGCGTCTCTCTCTGCAGCCAAAAACTCGACTGCCAGTCAGGGCCGTGAGAATGCCACGCGAGCCCGTTGCAAGAGCCTCCCCTCCTTGCGTCGCCAGCTCGCCCAGCCCTGACATAGCGAGCTCCCTCACCCGCTTCAAGCGCGCAAAAGCCGCATCCCATTGCCTTGGTTCGCTGGCACATCCAATCCAACACAAAGCCCCGCAATCGTTGGCTCCCAATGCCCCACCCGCAACCCTTCACGTAATGCCGTTCGCGGTACATGCAGCATCGCACCTGAGACATTCCCGCTGTGGCGTCTAATGAAAAGCAGCAAGACACAACTGAGCAATACACTGTCAAGCCAGCAAGCAGGGTGTGTGGCTAGTCATCCAGCGGCAGTACATGCGGAAGAGGCCCCCTTGGTTCGATGCCCTTGTTGGCGCCCACTCCCGCATAGCCGCGCTTGATGTGGGTAAAGTTGGTGTAGTCCCTGAACGCGCTTTCGCCCCAGTAGAGCTGCCTCAAATAGCGATGCACATGGGGATAGTCGTGACGAATCATGCCGGTGTTGCACCTGAACAGCGTATGGTACGCCACATCAAACCGCACCAGCGTCGGATACAGTCGAATATCCGCATCGCTCAATCCGATCTCCGGCACAAGATACCTCCTTCCATCTCCCAGCACCTTCTCCAGACGGTCGAGCGCCTGGAAGACGGTATCCACTTCTTGATCGTACACCTGTTGCGTCGTTGCAAATCCAGTCTTGTACACGCCATTGTTGAGATCGCGGTAGATCCATTCGTTGAGCTCGTCGATCTTGGCTCTAGCTTCGGCGGGATAGTACGTTTTGCCCCTCGCAGGGCTATCGGAGGGTAGTAGATCGTCAAAAGCCGTATAGAGGATACGGATGATCTCCGACGACTCGTTGTTCACAATCGTCCCCAACTTCTTATCCCACAGAATAGGCACCGTGTATCGAGCCGTGTAGTTCGGATCGGCTTTGAGGTAGAGCTGCTTGGTGTTCTCGAGTCCATGCACTGGATCGCCCGTTTCCACCTCATCGACCCGTGCAAAAGACCACCCGTTCGGCGTCAGCTCGTAATGCACGATGGCCACGTCGATGATCTCCTCGAGCTGCTTGAGTGCGCGTGTGTGAAGCGTACGACATGCCCATGGACAAATCAATGCGCAGTACAGAATGTACCTCCCGCGTTCGGGCTCGTGCGGGCCGTCGGGCGAAATCGTATTCCGAAACGCAGATACCTGCCGACGAAACTGGCCGTCTTGCCCCGCATGCACAGAAACACTGTGCTCAACCATGATGAAGATGGTGGTAGAAGTGCAAGCCCAGCAACCCTGCCACATTGGAAAATACTTGCACACCCGCTCAAATGCTTCGGCAAAGACGCACGGACATGCCCACGGCCTAAGTCCGAATGTGGAGGCGCATGGCGTGCTTTCCGCCGCCCAATCCCTCCCCTCACCCTGCACCACAGCTCGACATTCACAGACCAAAGACAGTCACACCTGCTATTGCAACAAAACAAGACCCATGAACAGATGCACGAAAAGACCATGTCTAGCTTCCGCCCGACCTACTTCATACCGTCCACCCACGCCTGCAGATCCACCTTGGCCGCATCGGCCTCCATGACGTAGGCGTGTTTTGTGAGGTCCTTGGGTGTCGGGCGCCTCGCCGGGTCCTTGACCAGGCACAGCTGGACGAACTCCTCCATAAGCTTGGGAAAGCGTCCCTCGGGCAGCTTGGGCGGTGGCTCGTTGACAATGTGCTGCAGCAGATCCAGGATGGACATCTGGTGGCTCGAGCCCTCCAAGCTCACCCCGGCCGCCTTGGACTTGCGACGCCTCTGCTTCTGCGCCGCCGCTGCTGCCGCCACGGGCAGCTTGGGCGCACGCTTGGTCGGCGACAGCGTGCCGCCCAGATCCTCGTGCACCAGCGCATTGGCGCGCTCCAGATCCGCATCCGAATCCGAGCCCGAGTCCGACTCGTCGTCGTCGTTGTTGGCAAACGGGAAGTGGCCCAGCGCCACTTCGATCACCGACACGCCCAGACTCCACACGTCCGACTTGACGCTGTACTGGTCGCCCTGGATGCGCTCGGGCGACATGTAGGTGCTGGTGCCCACAAACGTGTCGGCGATGCTGTTGATCAGCTCGCCGCTCACGCCAAAGTCGCAGATCTTGATCTGGCCCTTGCCGTTGACCAGGATGTTGCTCGGCTTGACGTCGCGGTGGATGATGCGATGCACGTCGTACAGATACGTCAGGCCGTGCACCACCWCCACCGCAATCTTGCCGCAGATCTCGGGCGGGATGGGCCCGTGCTTCTTGTAGATGCCGTCGAGCGAGTCCTTGTCCATAAACTCCATGCACATGCAGATGTGCGGCTCGCTCAGATACGCGCCGTAGAACGACACAATGTACGGCGAGTTGCACTCGTGCAGGATCTGCAGCTCGCGCAGGATCTGCTTGCGCACGCTCGGCTTGGCATCGATGAAGACCACCTTCTTGGCCATCACTGTGCCGCTCTTCTCGTGCAGCACCTTGGTCACCGTGCCGCCGTTGCCAGCGCCCAGCTCCGACACCGTCTTGAGGTCCTCGTTCTTGAGGTCCAGCTTGTACTCGACGCCGAGCTCGAGGTTGGCGAGTTGTTGCGTGAGCTTATTGTGGTAGTTGGCGCCTGAGTTGGGTTCCGCCTCGGCGCCGTTTCGCCCTGGAAGCGCGAGCGAGCCGCCCGGCGTCACGGTGGCCGACTTGCCGATCGTCGACGCATTCGAGGCGGCTGAGCTTTCGCCATTGTTGGGAGTCGAGGCTGCGCCCGCAGGACTCGCCAGCGGCGATTCGGCGAGCTGGAGACCCTTGAAGTTGCGCTTCTTGCGTATCGACGAGCCGGCACCGGATGAGAGCATGGTGGGCGACTCTGCGAAAGTAGCGCGAGGGGCGACAGCGAAGAGGGATGCGCAGATGGGAGGCGACGCTCCAAGATGCGTATGAGAGGCGGGGGTCGCTCAAGGCTGTACGAAGCGGCTAAGAGTCGAGCTGAGAACGTCTAGGATCGCAGTTGCTGATCGAGGTCTAGATCGGGCTGGCGGTAAGATGGCTGCCTTGAAGTTGGAGCTTCCAACGATTGTTGGTGAATTCAAGTTGACGATCGACGAAGAGATGCAGAGAGTTGTGTAGCCACCTGGACATGCAGTTGGCCGGTCGGAGTCAGGAGGGATATGCTGAGCGGTATCACTGTATGTCCAATAGCAAGGATGAGATGGCTGGCAGAAAGCAACAACAGTTGAATCGAATGAAAGGTCGACGATCACACCATGCGACGACGGCGGTTTGCGGCAGCGGGGTATGAATGCGTTGTTGGCCGCACGGGTTGAAGCGAAGAGAAGGAGTGGTGGAAGACGAGGAGGATGAAGAAGTGATTGTGGGATGGACCGAGCCAAGACGACGATGGACTTTGTCGACATCTTCCAACCAAGCCGGGGTGGATGAGTGTGCGTCTCTCTGGCGGCCCAAGCAACAATCCACGGCTCCAGCACAGCAACACCTCCCTCTTCTCGCTGCCCCGAGCGGGCTGCCAAACCCACACACACACACACACACACACGCACGTCTCTCTCTGCTCTATTCCTCTCTCTCGCGCATTCATCTGAGCAACGCGCGCGTGCTGCTGCCCCCCTGCGCGTGGCTTGAGCTTCTCTCCTTGCCAAAATCACAAAATTCCATCGCAGCAGCGTGACGAGCCGGAGTTGCAAAATGCACACGCGCCTGCCTCTCTTGGCTCCTTCCTTCTCACACGCCAGCCGGCGCAGTCCAGCCAGTCCAGCCAGCGAGGTGTTGGTTGGCTCCATTGTGGCCTAACAGTTTTTCGCCGCCGCCATGCTTGCACCCTCCAACCAAGCTCAAGGTCTCGTCATCGTGCACAGAGAGCCATGCGGCCATCAGGGCAAGGGAGGAGAAGAAGTAAATCCATTTCCGATTTGACAAGGCAGCCAGCATTTCCGTTTCGCTTTTGCGGATCCATAGCAAGGCAGGTGCAGAAAAGAAGGCCGCAACCAAAAGAACCAGACAGAAACCTCCGCACAGCAGAGCCGCCGTCGGACGTGATCGTGACGAAAAGGACAGGGAATGAAACAAGAGATTGGAGGGGGAGAAGTTCTGGCTTTGACCAGGCCCGATTGACTGCGGACGCGGCGATCCATCTCGACGAGCAGTCGGAGCGTCAGTGCATCCCGGGCATCGAGACCAGCTCGAGTCGAGAGACACAGCATGCACGCTCCGACGGGCGTCCGTGTGATCTGCAGCAATGCACAGAAGGACCTAGACGAAAGAGTCAGAGAACAGAGAGATGCCAACGTGACGAACACCCGGTCCGCACGTAATGAAACGAAACAAAGCTTGGGGTAGTGACAATCAACGCAGCGAGGATGGCAGCCTCGTATCAGGCTTCAGAGCGCTCAGGCCCACTCCCACTTGATGCCGACCATGCCCTCGGACTCGGAGGCAATCTGGGTGAAGGCACCGACCGAGAGATCGATCGACTCGCTGTTCACGCAGCTGGGGCACTCGTCGGCCACGGTGACGAGCACCGACTTGCTGGGGTTGTCGGCGCGGAAGATCTTGATCTGCTTACCGCAGTGAGCCCCACCTGCGTACGTCTGCGACTGGAGGGCTGCCACAGCCGACGAGTCCGAGTTGCGGTTGCCACAAGCGCCCGCGTTTCCGTTCTGGTAGAAGAACGTCGCAAACCCACCGCTGACAGCGTTGGCGAGGCTGCTGGCCGACGACGAAGCAGATGCAGCCGCAGAGGCCACGGCACCCGACGCAGAGGTCGAAGAGGCAGGAGCCGACGACGACGAGCTAGCCTTGTTGCTGTTCTGGTCGTGCTGAGCTTGAGGAGTGGCAGTGGGCGCAGCAGAGCTCGACGAGGTCGAAGATGCCGCCTTGGGCTGCTGCTGGTTGTTGCTGCTGTTGTCACTGCCAGAGTTGGACGACGACGAAGCCGAAGACGAAGACGAAGCGGCGGCCGCAGCAGCTGCGTTGGACGAGCTGCCGCTGTCCTCATCGTCGCAGTCCTCGTCGGTCTCATCCGAACCAGTGTTAGACGTCTCGTCTTCGTCGCAGTCCTCGTCGTCGTCGGCAGTGGCGTCGGCGTCGCCACCCTCGTCGCAGTCATCGTCGCCAGCGTTGGCGTCCGAAGAGCCAGACGACGAAGAGCCAGCGTTGGCACCAGCAGTCGAGGAAGCACCAGCGTTCGAAGAGCTGCCCGAGCTCGAGCCAGAGACGGCACCAGAGGAGGAGCCCGAGTTGGAACCGGAGGAGGAAGAGCCAGAGTTGGAACCAGAGTGAGAGACAGAGTGGGAGGCAGAGCCAGAGCCAGAGTTCGAGGCAGAGTTCGAGCCCGAGCCAGAGTTGGAGCTGGAGCCAGAGTTGGAAGCGGAGCCCGAGCTGGCACCGGAGGCAGCACCGGAGGTAGCAGTGGACGAAGCCTCGCTCTCGTCGTCATCGTCGCAGTCCTCGTCATCATCGGAAGAACCAGACTGGGAGCTGGACTGAGCGGTCGAGTCGGCGTTGGAGCTGGCGGCGGCCTGCGCGCCAGCATCGGACTGGGACGACGACTCGGAAGCAGCCTGACTGCCGGACGACGACTCTGCCTCGGGGGTCTTTTGAGCGGTGGCGGCGGAAGCGGTGGAGCTGGCCTTGTTGCTCTCGGTGCAAGGCGTAGACGAGGCGGCGCTGGCCGAGCCGCTCGAGTGGGTCGAAGTGGCACTGGCAGAGGCAGCAGAGGCGGCGCTGGCGGCGCTGACGTGCGAGGCGGTCGAGGTGGCAGAGGCACCCGAGGCGCTGCCCGAGTGAGTGCCCGTCTTGTGGTCGGTGCAAGGAGTGCTCGACGTCGTCGCAGCCGTGCCAGATGCCGAAGCGGTCGAAGTAGGGCCGGCCGACGAGCTGGAGCCCGAGGCATGGTTGCTCTGTGCACCGCTCTCGCTCGAACCCTTCGAATCGGAACCGGCGTTGGCATCGGAACCGGCGTCAGAGTTGGAGCTGGCGCTCGAGTTGGCGCTCGAGTTGGCGCTCGAGCCCGACTGGGACTCGGCATGAGAGCTGGACGAGGCGCTCGACTCGGAGCTGGAGTGGGAGCTGGCCTGGGAGCTCGACTGGCTGGACGAGTTGGACGAGCTGCTGGACGAGCTCGAGTTGGCATCAGACTGAGAGCTCGAGTGAGCGCTCGACTCGGAGCTTGCCTGCGAGCTAGCCTGCGAGCTAGCCTGCGAGCTAGCCTGCGAGCTAGCCTCGGAACTGGACTGAGCGCTAGACTGAGCGCTGGACTGAGCGCTGGACTGCGCTCCGGAGTCGGCACCCGACTTGGCGGACGAATCAGCACCAGAGTCGGACTGAGACTTGGCGCTGGACTGCGAGCCCGAGTCGGAGGCCGAGCCAGAGATGGAGCCGGAGCCCGAGATGGAGGCGGAGGAGGAAGCGCCGTCGACGGCAGCGGCGCCCGAGAGGCTGCCGGAGCCCGAGATAGAGAAGGAGTCGTTGCGACGGATCTTTCGCTCCATGCGGCGAGAGTGCGAGTGAAGGTTGTGGTAGACGTTGCTACCAGCAGCGGCGTGGCGAGAGTGAAGCTGATGGGCCTGGGCGGGCTGAGTGCCCGTGGCGGCGAGGGCGATGGCGGCAAGCGCCACGCAGACGGTCTTTGCGATGGGAGCCATGATGACGGAGAGATGCAGGATCAGGTGATGTTGGGGTGGAGAGAGGGAATGCAGCGAACGACTGTGTTCAGTAGAAAGGTGATGATGCTATGCTAGAAGTAGACGAGCGAATGCGATCGAAGGGGATGTCGGTAGGCACAGATGACTTGTCAAAAGTATCTTGCCAAAGCGGTGCAAGGTGGGAATGGATGCGTAGGAGAGAGGGGGGATGGTGTCGAACCACACGGGGACGAGAAGGAGGAGAGGATGAGAGGAGAGGGTTAGTAGTTGAGAGAGAGGAGGGGGACGAGATGGATCACGACGTCGAGTCGAGTTGGTTTTGATGTCGAGTTCAAGCAGTTCCGCGCAGCAGAGCAGGTGAACAGATGGGTGCGTATCGAAAGAAGACCAGCAACTTGGGATACGTGTATGCGAGGAGAGGGAAGTGGTTCGACGGAGGAAGCGAGACTGGGGGGTGAGGATGTAGTGGAACGGAAGGAAGGAAGGAAGGAAGGAAGGAAGGGCAAAAGGAACGAAACGATGCACGCAGACAGGGGAGCCGAGGAGGAGCACAACCCATCTCACACCGGGAACTTGGGAGGAAGGGAGGGCTCAGTGAGACTGACAGCGGAACGGCAGTACGGTAGAACCGCTCAGCATTGGATCGCAGGCACCGCCCTCGCCTCGAAAGCGCATGCGATTGTCAGGAGGCGCAACGCTGCCGCCGCCACCACCACCACACGCATGTCGCACATGCGTAGCACTGTGACTGGAAGAGGAAGCGCGTGCGAGCACGTCGTAGGCGACGGACGGCAAGGTGAAGCGGGCGGTGCGAGGTGTGGACGGCGAGGCGAGCATGCTGCTGCACTGAGTACAGTATGGCACCCCATTTTGGCATACGGCTGCATGCACGCCGTTTTAGCTGCTTGCCAAGCGAGTCGTAGGCGACGGGCGCTACTCATGGATGCGCCGCGCCGCGCCGACGTCGGCTCGATGCTTTCGAAAGGGTTCGCAGAAGGGGCTCGTTGGCAGGCTCGGCAGCTTGGACTGCACAATGCTGCTTGGCGGACTTCCGCCGTTGTCACTCCCAGCAGCCTTGGCCGGTTGCCGCCGCTCGCCCTTGCCCCTTGCCGCCTCGCCTTCGCCTATTCGCACCACACTGCACGCACATACTGTACAGCAGTGCACGCAATGTGGTCTCCTCATGGTCTGCTCAGTGTCTTCCGCGTGGTAGCCCAGCCAGCAAGCAGAATGCATTGCTGGTCCACATGTTTGAGGGCGGTCAAGACCGGCTCGGGCTGGCAGTGCCAAGCGAATGTCAAGGGAGTGTCAAGGCACGACGCGGTCGGCGCGAGTGACAGGCTGGGCTGAAATCACCGCGCCGCTCAGTGGCGACGGCAACGTTGCAGGTGCTCGGGCTGCAGCTAGCAGCATGATCGATCTGGGGGGCTACCCTCGATCGAGGCCTGCAATGCGCTCGACCACAGCGACTGACCTCGCCTAGCCTACGAGAGCCGCCTGCAGGAGCGCCGGCAGAGCGTTGCGGAATCCGATCGAGGAGAGAAGGTCCCCGCGCTTGCAAGGAGGCGTCGCGCCGGTCATCGCTCTCGGAATCGACACCGAGCCAGTCTTGCTTGGACCTTTTTCGCGTTGCACACTTCCGCGCGGTCGCTTTGCTTCCATGCACGGCGCTGCCGAATTTCTTGCCTCGCTGGCGCCTCACGAGAAAACGTGAGACCAACACTTTTTTTTCGTCTCCAGCTCGGCCTGCCAACGCTCGGCGCAGCATCGAATTCGACCGCAACCGCCTCGCTGGCACGCTGCAGCACCATCAGCACCCTGTCGGCACCCCTAATTTGGCAGCAGCGGCTGTGGCACCCGGCAGCAAGCCCTCCTCCTGCCTTCCTCAACTGCATCTCTTGCGGTTGGTCTCCTCCGTTTGGAGCGCCAGCTCTTCTGCATGCCAGTTGATCCGCCTCGTAGATCGCCGATAATTGAGATTCTTGATGCTGTTAGATCGGTTGAGTCATCGAAGTCCAATTTTATCATCGGGCCGATCGATTTCGATTGCCGCCATCGTTGCTTCGACAGACCCTGAAGAAGATCTTCTTGAACAAAGCCTTGACGGCCGTCACAACTTGGCATGTCCAAGTCTTCCCTCACGCCCGCTAGGAACATGGTCGACGACCACCTCGAGCGCTCCGACCATTGTCCGATCATTCTGAGCCCCTTCTCGACCGGCAGAAGGGATCTCCTCTGTGCCGCAGGTTCGTCTCAGTGCCACATGTGTGCCGCAGTTTTTTCGGCCCCACCGCGCATCTCGAGAAATTTCCAAGCCAGGCTCGAAAAATCCCGGCTTCCAGACCGCAGCTCGAGTGGAGCCGAAATTTTCTCAGCAAAAAAAAATCTTGCGCAAGGGAGACAGGGCTGGTTGCTGCACTGAGCAGCGAGGGCAGAAGGTATATAAGCCGGCATTCTTCGCGCATCCCTCCTTCCTTCCCTTCAAGATCATAGTGAGTACCACACCCGACCCCTACCTTGCGATATCCTCCCCTTGCTCTGGCCATTCGACATTGCTCGACCTCTTCGAGTACGGCCGTCAGCCCAGCAGCATCCTTCCTCCGCCACCCACCCCTCTCGCAACCCATCCGCCTCGATTCAGCACGGATCCACTAACATCGGCCTCTTCGTCTCCCCTCGCTTTCTCCCTCGCAGCTTTACGGAATCACTTAATAAAGTCGATATCCGATTCTACATGCTCAATTGCATGTCACCTTATTCAATCTAGTAGATGAAACCCGAGCGCTGCCGCCCTTCACGACAGTGAGGCTATCCAAGGGCCTTGTCGATGATGTGCCTCGTGCACATCATTGATTCTAGCCGCCCGCCGAGGACCTTTGCCCGACGAGCAACACGGCTTGCGACCTTAAGTGGGAGCTTGTTCCTGAGCTCCGAGGGAGGGTTGGCCGCTCGTTTCTGATAGATCCTGTTGCTATACGCAGGTATTTGGTGCCATTCGCGATCCTCGAGCCGCTGTAGCAGTCGGTCATTCGCTTTCTTTTGTTGCCTCCCGAATCAAGTTCTTCACCCATCTTGCTTGTCTGTGCCTTCGCGGTCCTGTGTGCTATCTCCATGGACGAGTTCCGTGTGTGCGCGTCTGCCACTCTACCACTAAACTGAGACCGGGCCCCGTCTGGAACGTATCGCCAAGTGGATGCCGATACCGTAGCACCGCTGAATGGCCCTGACGGCATTGGCATCGAGCAAAGATGGTGTGCAGAGCTCTTTGTATTGGATCGGGGGCTGGCCGATCGAGATTTAGGCGACCCTGAGATGAAGGTCCGACGTGGAGGAAATCGTGCCCGCCGGAACGCTTTGACCACCGGTGCCTCACTCCTTCACTTCGACCACCGACCCTTCTCGTCATCGTCTCTGACCATCTTCCGACCCGACGCGCGCCTGCGCAACGAGGCAGAATGCGTGCGATCTCGTTGCTAAGCACCGGCTACGCCTGGCTAGCTCTGCTGCTTACGCTTTCGGTCACTCTGCCCGCACAGCATGCCGCAGCCCAAGCACCTTCAGTCAAAGTGCAGCTGCGAGCTTCGTGGTCCAGATTCAGTCTGCCCAGCCGCGGCTCTCCCTTCCTGCTCGAATTGCTCGAGGCGGCGCGATCACAGAGACCATCCAGCTTCTTCCCCTTGATCGACGCCCTCACCAGCAGACACTCGCCCGCCGAGCTGCGTGCTGCCTCCGACGAGTTCTTGGCCAATGCAGTCGAAGACGTCATCAAGTCGCATGCGCTCTTCGGTGCATCCGACACGATCACCAAGCAGGAGCTCGATGCTTGGAGGATGGCGCTGGCGCTTCAAAACAGCGCTCCGAGGGTCGAAGCCTTCGCTCAGCTGTACAAGACGATGCAGCTCAACGAGATTTGGCAGACACGCACATCCGATAGTCCTTGCGACAGCTGGGTCCACCACCAAGGCCAGGCCCTCTGCTCGGCTCAGGAACTACGCGAGGCATTCGGCATCGATGCATCCCAGGCTGAGCTGCGTCAGAGTCACGGCGCCGCTTTTGGTCACCACCGAGCCACCTCCAAACCCAACAAAGGAGACCGGCCCTCTGTCATCTTGTATGCCGATCCGTACTCGAACAACTTCCGAGAGCTCTTCTCCACGCTCGAAGAGTATGCGAGCCATTCTGCGGTCCCATTCACATACACTCTCCGCTGGAGACCCGCGCTGGACGTCGCAGGCACTCCGTCACAGGATGAGGCTGCACCCGTGCTCGCCGGTTACGGAGCCATCTTGGATCTCAAAAAGGTCGACTACCTCGTTATCGACGACCGCAAACTCAAGGACGATAGCGAAGTGGGCGACGTCGGCTCGTCAATGGACTCGCACGGCGAGGAAGAAGTTGCCGCCAGGAATGCTTCGGACAACCTGCGCTGGCTGCAGGAGCAAATCGGCGCGGACACAGAGACAGAGCAGAACCTCGGACTCTCTTCGCTCTCTGAAGACCAGATCGCTGACCTCGGCATCAAGGCCGCCAGACTCATCATGTCTTCTTCAGATCCGCTGCGGGCCATGAAGGAGCTCTCCCAAAACTTTCCTACGCACGCAGCAGCTCTGGCCAGCTCGACAAAGTGGGATGAAGACGACGCTTCTGCCTCTCTCGTCGAAGCTGTGCTCGGCCTGAGCAGCATGCGCATCCAGCCGGGCTCCTCCGAGCTTTGGCTCAACGGACAAAACACAAATGCGAGAGACTTCATGCCTCTTGCGCTGCTAGACATCCTGCGTAGCGAACGCCGATGGTCTCGTGCCCTCCAACATGGCCTCGCAGGCGGCGGTCTCAATGTGACCGAAGCCGCCGACCTGATTTCGTCCAGTTTAGTAGGTCGTGCCTTCCTAGCGCAGTCGGAAGGCAGCTCTGCCGCGGCCACCTTCGATGCGAGCGACCGGATCGAGCTCAAGACCGCACCAGAAGGGTCCTCGACAGGCGCCATCACATGGCTCAACGATTTGGAAAAGGACGAGGCAACAAGCGAGTGGTCAGATGATCTCATGGACTTGCTCCGCCCAATGTGGCCCGGCAAGTTCCCGCGCCTCTCCCGCAACCTCTTCAATGTCGTGCTCGTCCTCGATCTGAGCCAGAAAGACAGTTGTCGATTCCTCGTCGAGACGGCCATCCAGAGCCTTGGCCGTGTCGGTCTGCACTGGGGCTTGGTGCCAGGCGGTCTCGAAGACGATGCCAACACCGACTCGATCCGCATGGCGCGTTTGTTCTGGTTCGTGCTCCAAGAAGCAGGTCCGCAGCTTCTTTCCGACGTGCTTCGAAAAGCGTCCGCAAGCAAGAGTGGATCCGCAGACAAAATCGATGTCTCGGTGGCTGTCAAGGAAGCCAAGTTTGTGCTCAAGAGCCTCGATGCGGACGGGTCGCTGGCAACACGCTTTGACGCGGTGCTCTCCGGCGATGGCTCGAACTACACCCAGAGAGAAGCGCTCACCAAGGCATACATCAAGCGACTCCGAGCTACGCGCGCAGAGAGCTCCACAGGCCACGTCTTTGTCAACGGCCAGCACCACCCATTCCATCCGCAGATCGTCCACATTCTCCACCAGGCGATTCAGGAGCAGATCCAGGTGCTTGCGCCCCAGATCTACTATGGACAGATCAGCAGCAGCACGCCGGGGCTTGATACGCTATTCTACGATGCTGTCGGCGCCCTTTCCTATCGCTCGGCACTGGTTCCTGGATCAAGCTCCGGACCCCGTGCTGAGAAAGACAGCGCTGCTGATGCGAAGCACGAGTCCGTGGATCTGTTCTCGGCGCTCCTCGACGACACTGTCCCTTCCGCAGCGGCGACACAAGCATTCCAGTTCTTCTATCCGCAGGCAATCGCCGCAGACAGCCGGACTGGCGAAGCAACTGGTGCGCTTCTCAATTCCACCGTCTGGATGCTGGCGGATCTTGACTCGCACCAAGGCTCGACATTGCTGTTGCGAGCATTCGAGGCGCTCGGTCGAGACAAGGCGCCGTTCAGACTCGGAGTCTTGCATACGCCGACGGAATCGTTGCAGAAGGCGAGCAACGAACATCTGCTGTCAACTCTGCTGTATCGCTTGATCGAAGAGCAGCGCTTGGATCAACTTGAGGCGGCCACGATGGTAGGGGCGATCAAGCACTTGCAGCAGCTGCAGGAGCAAGAGATTCCGATCAGGGGAATGGGCGAGCTACTGGACATTGTCGGTCTATCCCCCTCAGATGCGCAAGGCCACGAAGAACGATACGACTTGGCCGCGAATCAAAGAGCAGCTCGGCGATTCTGGGACAGCACTGGATCCATCATCGCCTCCAAATACGGGCTGTCGAGTGCAGCGATTCTCGTCGACGGACACCTGGTTTCCAACTTTGACGTCGAGTCCATCGAGGCTCGGGATGTGACGGCTCTCGTTGACTACGAGGCCGGCCAGAAGCTGCCGTATATCGAGCAGGCCCTCAAGCTGCTACGAGAGAATATCGACGAGATGAACCCGCGGGAACGTCAGGACCTCATGTTTGCCGCCGTGTCGGTGATGAACGGCGTCTACGAGGAGAGTCGCGCGGGGCAAGGCATCTTCTCGGCAAAGGGTCACTCTCGCTCGGGCTTGCCTGAACAGCTAGGAACCCAGGATCACGTCTTTGAAGTCGGGGAGCGTGCGACCTCGGACATCCGGATCACGCTGCTCGTCAACCCGCTCTCAGAGTCTGCCCAGCGCTGGTCGAGCATCTTGGAGATGCTCAGCAAGCTGCACGGCGTGTACGTGCGCGTAATCCTCAATCCGGACATTAAGCTGCGCGAGCTGCCGCTCAAGCGGTTCTATCGCTTCAGTGCTCCGCATCGACCTCAGTTTGGTCCGGATGCCCGCGCGACAGCAGCTGAGCTGCGCTTTTTCGACATGCCGGAAGAGGCAGTGCTGACGCTCGGGCTCGATGCGCCTGCGCCCTGGCTGACCATGCCGGTGGAGGCGGTGTACGATCTAGACAACATCCGCCTCGCCGACGTGCCTTCCACCTCTCGAGCCAAAGGCGTCAAGGCGGTGTATGAGCTCAAGCACATTCTCATCGAAGGCCATGCGCGCGAGGAGAGTGCGGGCACGGCGACGTCGGTGCCGCGAGGACTGCAGCTGCTCCTCGAGACGCCCGACGCCAGCACGAGCCTCGACACGATCGTCATGGCGAATCTGGCGTACTTCCAGTTCAAAGCGCAGCCGGGCCTGTGGAAGCTGCGCATCCGACCAGGTCGTAGCGACGAGCTGTACCAGATGCAGAGTGTGGGTGGCAATGGCTGGAACAGTGCCTCGGTTGATGTGACGGGCGAGGATGTGACGCTCGACACCTTGTCGGGTCTGACGATCTATCCGCGCGTCGCGAAACGTGCCGGCAAGCAGCGCGAAGAGCTTCTCGAGGAGCTCGATGCACAGGGACGCCCGATGAAGAAGGTGCGCTTCGATGGGGAAGGCTCCGAAGAAGGCATTGCAGCGTCAGCAAGTGCGCTGCTTTCCTCCGCCAAGCACAAGGTCGCTTCGTGGGCAAGCAAGGTTTCCAACACCAACAGCAAAGATTTGGCGACACGCAAGCACGCGGACATCAACATCTTTACGGTTGCCAGTGGACATCTGTACGAGCGCATGACGTACATCATGATCCTGTCGGTATTGAAGCATACATCGAGCAGCGTCAAGTTCTGGTTCATCGAGAACTTCCTCTCGCCCTCGTTCAAAGAGTTTATCCCGCATCTGGCTCGGGAGTATGGATTTGAGTACGAGCTGGTGACGTATGCGTGGCCGCACTGGCTGCGAGCGCAGCGCGAGAAGCAACGCACCATCTGGGGCTACAAGATCCTCTTCCTCGACACACTCTTCCCGCTCGACCTATCGAAGGTGATCTTTGTCGATGCGGATCAAGTAGTCCGTACCGACATGAAGGAGCTTGTTGATCTGGATCTTCAGGGCCACGTGTATGGCTACCCACCTATGGGTGATGATTCGGAAGACATGGATGGATTTCGATTCTGGAAACAGGGGTACTGGAAAGACTACCTTCGCGGACGACCTTACCACATCTCGGCGCTGTATGTGGTGGACTTGAATCGGTTCCGGTTGTTTGCAGCGGGTGATCGATTGCGTGGACAGTATCAGGCTCTATCGGCCGATCCGAATTCGCTCAGTAACCTCGACCAGGATTTGCCCAACAACATGCAGGCCAGTCTGCCCATCTTTACGCTCGACAAGGAGTGGCTGTGGTGCGAAACGTGGTGCTCAAACGACTGGCTCCACCGCGCCAAAACCATCGACCTCTGCTCGAATCCAAAGACCAAAGAGCCCAAACTCGACCGTGCAAAACGACAGATCCCAGAGTGGAACGTTTACGACCAGGAAGTCGCCGCTCTGGCTCAGCGACTGGTGGACCAACGCATCGTGGGTGCCAGCGTCGTTGCCCCCGACAGCCAGGTGTCCGCACACGAGCCAGTCAGCCAAGAATCGCACCATCCCCATGACGAGCTCTAGCGTCACGTCTCTTCACCCGCATTCTACAGCGCAAAGCGCAGACCTTCAATCTCAGTGTGCAAATCCGGATCAAAAGCATGACGCTCGCTCAGAGCAGTGCCAACAGTCTCGCGCCGTCGGGATGAGAGAAACAAAAGGATGTTTGCAGAGCAAGCGAGGCTCGATGGGTATCTGTTGGGGCGGAAGGGTATGCCTGCGCGACGGACAAGACTATTTGCGCCTCGGCTGTGTGATGCGAACGGCTAAAGCTGTGGTGTGCTTGCAGAGCTGGTGTCTGTTGCGCCGTTAAAGTCGGGCTCAGAATCCGTCACCGCCGTTTTGTCAGCGTCGCGGCTAGTGACCAACGGGCTCGACTGGTCTTGCATCGGATCCGAGGAAGCAACTTGATCGATGGACGGAGAGTCGCGCCGTCCGCGTCTTTCAGCAAAGCCGACGGATGCACCACCAGATGCGACGAGCATTCGACGTCTCCTGTCGCCAGAGAGAGGCGAGCTGACAGTCTCTGTGTCATCCGATGAAGTCGGAGAGAGCGTCTCTGGATGTGCTTGGACAGGAAGGGCGGTGCTTGGGAAGTATGTATTTGCATGCGGGTCGTACGGCTCGGAAGGCTCGAGCAGATCAAGAAACGACTGCGCGTCGTCATCGTCATCATCTTCCGCTTCACTTGAGTGTCCATCCACTTTGGCAGCTGTGCCCTGATCATCGTGCTGTTGAAGAGCAGGCGAGCCGACAGGTTCATCAATTGCGTCGCACTGGGGTATATTGGCAGATGTTGGTGGGCTTGTGTCAGCCTTGAAGCGATGATTTGCAGAAGCTTGAAGGATGGACGAGGACGCTTGTGCTTGATGCTTACCGATCTTGTGGTCCTCGTGCGCAGCGAACTTGGGACTCGTCTGATCTTCGGTCGGCATCGCGTCGACGTCCATATCGTACGAGGGCGAGCCGGCGAGAGAGACGTGAGAGGTTTGATCTGCGACCGCGGGTTCGTGTTTTTCTACGGGTTTCAGATCGGCCATACAATGGTCCTCTTCCTTGGAAAGCTTCGCCTTCTTGGCCGGAGCGACAAAGTCTGGACGATCGAGCAGAGATGCTTTGCGCTTGGCTTCGTTCTTCGCATCGTCGGATTCGATCTTGTGACCAGAGACGAGATCCAACAGCGAGCGACTGGGTGCTGCGGCATCAAAGACCCTCGGGCGTACTTTGCCGTCCTGACCTCGGCGGCGCAGGGCGAGCTTGGAGGGCACAAATGGCTGCGTAGGTGCGGGGCAAGGGCTTGCTGGCACGGACTTGCTACCGCTTCCCAGCGAAATCGACTCTTGGTCGCGCAATGCTTGCCTTTCGCGTGCGACTTGCAGAGCCTTGAAGGGACTAGTCTTTGGACTTGTGTAGGTCAGCGTGGCGAACACCTCCTCTGCAGACACCAGGGGAAGATCGTAGTTGGCACTACTCGTGCTTCCTCGCTTGTTCGGCGTGGCCGGCAGGGCGGCAGCGGGATCAAATGCCGGGGCCAAGTCTTCTTCGTGAGCCGGAGCAGGAGGAAGTGACGTGTCCTGCTCCTCAGTGAACAAGTGGTCTGCGAGATCGCGTGCAGCGATGCCGGCCTTGCGAGGCGACTGTAGTCGAGAAGTAGCCGTGCGCGTGACTGAACCAATCGCTGCGGACTCGTCCGAGGTAGCAAGAAGCAGAGGCGGTTTCGTGGAGCGCTTGATGGCCTTTTTGACCATGACGGAGTCCCTGCCGCGCTTCTTGGAAGAAACCTCGATCTGGCTGGCTCGTCCTTCGTGCAGGACCAAGTCGGCGTCCATGACGACATCCTGGAAGACGGTGCGATTGGCCTGCGCGTCTCGTTTGGCATCCTCGTCTCTGGCGACGGCGCTGCGAATATCGGATGTGATCGTTTCGAGAGCGGTTGAGCTTTTGATGATCGAATGGAGCGGTGCACACATCGACAAGTGCTCCTGCTTGGTCTTTGGCGTGGAAGACTTGGTGAAGGCAGCTGCGCAAAAGGAACAGCGAGTCAAGAGTCGAAAGGCAGCCGATGTCAAGTCAGAGAGATCAAGGGGCGAGACTCCAGCCTCTTGGGCAAGCTTTGCAGTCTTTTTGGGCTGAACTGTGGGACGGATGCTTGACTTGCTCGCCTTCTGTCGTTTAGGGGGACGCGATGCCGGTTTGCTGGTCGAGGTGGAAGCAAGCGGCTCCTTGATGAGGGCATGTGGATCAGGAGCCACGGCATGAATCGATGATTCCGACTGTACAAACGGCTTGGATCCTTGGACCTTGCTAGAGCTTGAGCCAGCTTTCTCGCGTGAGGTTGCCTTGCTGGGGCTTTCGTATGTATACTTCTTTGCGAGGCTGCGCAGCTCGGCGGACGGAGAAGAGGCGACCGAGGGCTCGCGCTCCTCGTCGTCCGAGATCACGATGGGGTCATGAGCGTTGTTGAAGCTATTGAGCGTAGTGCTGACGTTGGCGTCAGCCTTGTCGGCTGCTTCCAGATCGCGCCTTGGTCGCTTGACACCCCTCGGCATGTTGAAGTAGGGTAAGACCCGAGCAGCGGGGCTATCCAGCTTTGATGTACTGTTCTGATCGCTCCGATCACCGAAAGGAGGATGAGGCGCGTTTTGCTGGGGCGAGGTGGCCAGTGCAGGTCTGCCGCTGCCGGATGCATGGGTACTTGGCGAAAGGGCCGAAAGCTTTGATGTAGAAGCTTGACGAGCCGGACGTGGATCCTTGCGAGGTGACAAGGAGAGACCTCTTGTGGCTGAGAGAAGCTCCTCGTTCATTCCAAGCGCCGAGACGGATGGAGGCGTCTCATATATGAGATTTCGGAAGTGAGCGGCATGAGGCAAGGGGGAAATTGTCCGTGGATGCCTCGTTGGATGAGACGAGCCGGGACTTACTCGCCGCGCGGATGTGATGCGCAGACGATGCGCATCCGTGGATTTTTCAGAGCTTCGCGCTGCGCTGCGGATCAATGCTCTTGGGAAAGAGTGTGAAGAACAAGAAGAAGAGGCTCAAGATGGCGGCCAAGAGTGGCCATGCACTTTAACCTGGAAGCCGATTTAGGGTGACGTGCATGCAGCAGAAAAAAAAAGGTGACGGCAAAGTGGAGAAAGGGCCCCGCCAAGTCACGTGTGTGCTTTTCGAAATTTGGGTGTTGCGTGTTGGTCTCGGCGCAGCAGCAGCAGCAGCAGCGCGTTGGGGCGCGTCGGGGCGCAGCGTGTCCGGCTGTTGACTGTAAGGCGTGGAGCCTCTCTGCTAAAATCACACCGGTCGCGACCACCATCCTGCTCTCCATTCTCGTGAAGTGAGCCCCCATACACCTCTCTCTCTCTCCCTTCGTATCAAGATGGCCGGTACTAGCTCGAAGCGCAACTCGCGCGGCCGCCCTTCCGAGCCCGAAGCGCCGCCAGCACGCACGCGCAAAGTGCAGTTTGGAGGTGCCGATGAGGAAGCAGACAGCAGCACTTCGGGCTCGGCACCAATCGAACTCAATCCGGATGTCGTCAAGGCGCTTATCAGCGATGCCAGAACGTGAGTTGACTCGGCGAGCCTGTCGAAGGCCCGCGCCATGGTCTTTGACTCTTCTAGCTGACCCGCCGATCTTCCCCTTCTCTGAATCGACAGCATTCTTGCGGATCTTGGACCTCAGCTGTCCGCTCGCTCTCCTACAAAGTTGGCAACGAGCGCCTTCGACATCTCGCCGGAGAATCTGTCGCTGCACACGCTCCGCGACCAGTTGCTCTCCAAATCCGATCGCAATCATCAGAGGCGTCTCTTCGGCGACAATGCATCTCCGGCCAAGCGCAGACGCAGCAGCATGTCGCAATTCGCTTCCGAAGGCGAGCTCGACATCAACTGGGCCGTGTACAAGGAATGGCCCGAAGGACTGAACGAGGAGGAGAGGCTTTTGCTTGTGAGTGACTTCGCGCGCTTGGCGGCTCCATCCGACTGTAACTGACACGCTTGAATGCCTGCATCGACACCTCACGCCGCACACAGGACTACTTCAAGAAGCTCAAGTTCATCTACTTGGAGCAAGAGACCAAGATGCGCTTCATGGCCGACATTCAGGACGACCTCGATTCCGGCAAAGAGGCGACCGTCTACTCGGCCGCCGAGGTCGCAGAACGCGAACGCTCGGCCAAGGCGCTCAAGACGCAACTCACCGATGCCAAGGCCGAAGTGCGCGCGCTCCGAAAGGAGGTGGATGCGGCGGCCGACGAGCTCTTTGAGCCGTGGCAGCAGGTGGAGCGAGACAGTCGCGAGGCCGAACAGCTCATCAAGGAGATCGGCGACATGGAGCTCGAGTTGGCCAAAATCCGAGCCCAGAACCACGGAAAGGGCGGCAATGTTGCCGCCATCGCCGGTCGCGACGGGCCTCTGACCACCAGCGAGGCCGAGGAGTACTGTGATGCGCAGATCAACGACATGACAGCGTTGGAGGGCAAGACGACCGACGTCAAGAGAGCCATCGAGACGACCAAGAAGGACCTCGTCTCGTCGCTCCGAGCGCTCGATAGGATCAACGCCGAACGCTCGCTCGCCGAAAAGTTTGCCAACGAGGCCAAGATGGGCATGGGCGTCGATGGCGGCCGCGATCTCGAGACCGAACGCCTGTGCGCCAGCCACATCGCCACCATCGGCCTTCTCAAGTCGCTGCTCGGCGTCGACGAGATCGAGGCCATCTCGGCCAACGAGATCCGCATCACCTACAAACTCCCGCTCGATTCCGCGGCGCTCAACCCGCAGATGCAGAACGGCGAGGCCAAGGCTTCCGCGCCGCGACGCAAGCGCAAGTCGATCGCACTTCCCGATCAATCGCTCGTGCACGTCAACCTGCGCTTCAAGGATGTCGGCGGCCGCATCGACAACGTCGCCGTGACCTCGTCCAAGGGCGAGCAGTACCACATGCCAGAGGCTTCCTTGGCGCGTCTGCGCGCGCTCCAGAAGGCCAACGACGTGCCCTTGATCGTCCAAGAGGTGCTCGCCGCTTTCTGAGCGCCTCGCTCGCATTCTTCCTACGCCGCTCCGCCTCGATCCTTCCCGACGTGACAGAGCGATGACTTTTCTTGTACTGTATGATACCCACACGGAAACTCCAGCGCTTTTTTGTTGAGCTTGTCTCGGTTCTCCGATGCCCTGCGATCGATCTGTGTATGAATCAGCGCCGGCGCTCCTTGGCCAAGCTGATGTGCACGCTTGAATGCACTTTCTAAAGTCACAAGTAGCGGTGGGCGCTTTGAGCCTCACACCAGTGCCAGCAAATGCCAGCAAGACTGATCCGTATCATCGTTGCCGTCATCCGTGCGCGCAAGCTCGAAGGCTGGAGGCTAGATGCGCCTGCCAAGCAAACCGTCTGGCAAGTAAGCTCACGACGGATGAAGGCGGCCCGCGCGTCCGCTGCATGAACGTGTGAATTCTTCTGCTGGAGTCGGCCAGCTGCCTTGACAAGGATGCAGGGTCCAACCTCCGGCGAGTCTGGATTTTTTCGGCTCAGTCGAGTGGGCCCCACCGAACGCGCATGAGCAGGTGTCAAATGGCTAATCACCTGCTGGAGGCCCACATGCGGGCTCGAGAAAGCTCGGAAGCATCGACGCTTTGTGCAGGCAGAGGAGCGCCTCCTCCACTTTGCCACACGCATGCAGCAAAGTGCTCGAACCAACCGACCCCTGCTCACCGACTTTTGCTGCGCATCCCCCTTTCGAATGTTCTCTCCGCTCGCCTTTGATGTCGACGCATCCACACATCTGATAGCTGTCTGACCATTCGCCGCCATCTCCATCCGCAACGATGCCTTCCGATGATGAGGGCTTTGCGATCATCGGGGCGACAGGCCCCAACGTCGGACCGACGCCCAAACCTCGGAGGTCGACAAGGACCAAGCTGCCTCCGATCCCCAAGAAGCCATCACCATCGCGCCAGTCTTCCGGGGCAGCTGCCGGATCCAGCTCGTCTGCCACACGGCGCGCCAGTGCAAGCCCGGCTGCCAAGCGCAAGAGGACGAGTCGGTCCTCGGGATCCGAGTCGGCAGCCGAGCATGACGAGCTCGAAGAAGGCCCGAAGCGCAGGTACAAGAAGCCATCCACCTCGACCAAAGCGCCCCGGGGCTCTTCCCCCAAGAAGGCGCAGAAGGAGGCCAAGCCCAAGAAGATAAGCCAAGCGGCGCTGTTGCGGAACAAGATCCAGGAGCTGCACGGCGACAAGCATTTCCGAAAGCTGCCGGACGATACCATCAAGCGCATCGCCAAGGCGCACGTGGAGCGACTCTACCTCATCCATCGCTTCCGCCATGGCACCACGCTTCGAGAGGAGTTCGACGTGTTCGGCAGCAAGGGCAACGTCTACAAGGTTGCGCTGGCACAGAACGTCGAGTGCAGCTGCATGGACTTTGCACTCCAACGCCGTCCATGCAAGCACATCCTCTTCGTCTACATCAAGGTGTTGCGCCTTGCGGGACATCTCCCGGTCTACTCTCGAGTTCGCCTATCCACTTCGGAGCTGGAGGCAATCTTCGCCGAAGCACGCGTGGACCCTGTCGCCGAGGCCATGGCACACAAGGGCGTGAGGCGCGCTTGGGAGAACGCCGTCGGATTCGACCCGAACGCTGCATCCAGCTCCAGCTCTGACTCGACGAGCGGCGACGAGGGCAAGCGCATCATCCCGGAAGAAGGCGACATGTGCGGCGTCTGCTACGAAGATCTGGAACCGGGCAGCACCGAAGGACTCGAGTTCTGTCTCAAGTCGTGCGGTCGACCGATCCATAGCGACTGCCTGCAAAAGTGGTTCGACAGCCGTGGATTTGCCAGGACCTGCATCTGGTGTCGAGCCAAGTGGGATGGCGCCGCAGAGGCTCGCAAGGATCCGCACGCCCATGGTTACGGCATCGGTGTGGGCCGTCACGGATCCGTGGTCGACGAGCGCGGCAACGTGCTCAACTTGGCGGCGGCGGCGGCTGCTGCTGCTGCTCTCGAGCCAGCTGAGGCGCCAGAGCCTGTTGATGCGCCCGAGCCAGCTGATGCGCCCGAGCCAGCTGCAGCCGATGCGACCGGCTGGGAGTAGTCCCTTTGTCGCTTCTTGAAGCGCTCTGCATGCATGCAACCAGTAATCCAAGCATTCAGCCACGGTAGCTTTGATCATTCCCTCAAGCAATGCTGGTGCCAATTGGCGCCTGTTGCTGTGCGTGCAGGATAGGGAGGCTGCTTCTGAAGCGGAGGAGAGGACGATATTTCGGATCTCGGAGCGCGGGGGAGCGGGGAGGCGGCTGCAGAGCAAAGAGAACTCGCGTGGGCTGGCCTAGGAACTGAGGCGCGCTCCGCTGGACACACGCAGCCAAGTGCCGAATTCCCACTCGACTGTGTCGGTGTTGGTCTCGCCACGTCTCGAATTCGCACCACCTCTCCCTCCGTCTTCCACCTTCCACCGCCACAACCTTTGCACTCGCCACGGGAAGCGACGCACCCCGCCATGGCGTCGTTCCTGAGCCAGGCGTCGTCCTACTTTGGACGCACCAACATCTCGGTCAACTACACGATCGACGAGTCGCAATCGCCCGCGCACTGTGGTCTGTGGAAGATCTTCCGAGCGACGCGCAATGCGTCGTCCTTAGCCCCAGCTGCCGGTGGCTCGAGCTCGGCATCAGCGTCCAAGAATACCGTGTCGATATGGACGCATACGTTCAACACACGCGGCCAGGTGCGTCAGCGCATCACCGAGCAGCTCAAGAAGGAGGCGTCGTCGCTCACACGCCTGCGCCATCCGTGCATCCTCGAGGTGGTCGAGCCGCTGGAAGAGTCGCGCAACGACGTCACATTCGCCACCGAACAGGTGTTTGCCTCGCTCTCGGAAGCGCTCGTCTCGGACCACCGCCAAGACGTGCAGCTGGACGAGGTCGAGATCCAAAAGGGCCTGCTCCAGGTCGCACGCGGCCTCGAGTTCCTCCACACCGCCAAGATGGTCCATCAGAACCTCTCGCCCGACTCGATCCTCATCAACGCCAAGGGCGACTGGAAGCTCGCCGGCTTCTCGTTCCTCACGCCGCTCGAGCTTCCTGGTGGAGGTGGCAAGACGCCGTGGACGTTCCCGGACTACGATCCGAGCCTACCGCCGGCCATGAGCCGCAACTTTGACTACATGGCACCCGAGTATGCGCTCGACGAAAAGCTGGGGCCGGAAAACGACATGTACAGTCTGGGCTGCGTCGTCTACGCCGTGCATAACAAGGGCTCTCCGCCGTTTCGCAACCGCAACTCGCTGCCCAACCTGCGTGGCAACGCGGACCAGCTCGCCACCACCATCGGCAGCCAGAGCTGGTCGCGCATGGGCAGCGATGTGCTCGACGTGCTCTCGAGCCTGCTCACGCGCTTCCCTGCCGCGCGTCTCACCGCAGCGTCGTTCCAGCAAGCGCGCTACTTCAACTCGATCCTCGTCTCGACGCTCAAGTTCATGGAGCGGGACAGCTTTGCCGGACGCACAAAGGAGGAGCGCGTGCAGTACCTCAAGGGCCTGCTCAAGATCCTCCCGCAGTTCTCGGACCGCCTTTTGCGGCGCAAGGTACTGCCGGCCGTACTGGAGCTCATGACCGACCGATCGCTGCTGCCTTTCATCCTGCCCAACGTGTTCCACATCTCGAAGAACCTCTCGTCGCTCGAGTTCACCAACTCGGTGCTGCCCAAGCTCAAGCCGTTGTTTGCGGTGCAGGATCCGCCGCAGAACATGCTGCTGCTGCTCGACCAGATCGAGCCGCTGTTCGTGCCCAAGACGGCGCCCACCACGTTCCGCGAGGAGGTCACGCCGCTGCTGTACGCTGCGCTCGAGGCGGAAAACGTGCTGGTGCAGGAAAAGGCCCTACGCACCGTACCTCGACTCGCCGAGATCCTCGAATACGCGCACGTCAAAGAGGTGCTGTTCCCCAAACTCGCATCGCTCTTTGCCAAGACCAAGGTGCTCAGCGTCAAGGTCAATTGTCTGATCTGCTTCCATGCGATGGTGGGCATTCTGGACAAGTACACGCTGACGGAAAAGCTGGTGCCCATTCTGGCGCGCATCAAGACCAAGGAGCCGAGCGTCATGGTGGCGACGCTCGCGGTGCACGAGAGCATGGCAGCCAAGGTGGACCGCGAAACGCTCGCCACCGCCATCATCCCGCAGCTCTGGGTCATGTCCATGGGCCCGCTGCTCAACGCCGACCAGTTCGGACGCTTCATGAAGGCGGTGCGTGAGATGAGCACGCGGGTGGAGAAGGAGCATACCGCACATCTGCGCGACGTCAAGCGCATGCAGGACCACACCGACTCGTACACCGCCGATGCGCGCGCGGGCGGCCCCGGCGCCAACGGTGCTGCAGGAGGCGTGACGGGCATCGGCGCCGGCGGAGAGATCGACTTTGCCACGCTCGTCGGTCAGACCAAGACTGCACGCGGCGCGGACAAGGCGGTGGCAGACGACCCGTTCGGGCTCGCAGACGACTTTGGCGCGCTCGGTGGCGGATCCTCGGGCCTCGGCAGTGGGGCGGGTCTGGTGGCGTCCGACATCTCGCCTGCGGTATCGAGCACGCCCACGCCCATCGGTGGTCTCACACCCACGCACACGGGCCGATCAGCACCCAAGCCCAGCACATCATCGCTGCTCTCTTCCAGCACCGCACCGAGCACGGCAAGCAGCATCCCGGCGCTAGCACCACCGCCGTCGTTTGTGCGCCCGCCACTCAGCGCCTCTTCGTCATCCACCTCGTCGAGATCCGCAGCACCCACCACTTCGACCATTGCGCCAGTCAACGGTAGCTGGAACAGCGTGCTTCAACCCAGCTCCTCCCACCCAAAATCTGCCGCGGCCACGCCCACGGCCTCAAGTGCAGCCGGTGGTGGTGGTGCCGGGCCGAACTACAATATCTCGCTGCCGCCAGCGACGGGGACGGGATGGAACCCAGCGCCGTCGTCGCTGTCGTCGTCGCTGGCGCCCGCCATCGAGCCCGCTGCGCCAGTAAGCATTGCGCCGACACCAGCAGCGTCGGTAGGCCCACCAGGGTGGGGGGGTAGCGTACTGCAGCCCAATAAGTCGGCTGCGGTCGGAGGCGCGGGCGCAAAGTCGACCACAGACGCATGGAAGGACTTTGACCCGTTTGCCTGAGTCTATCACGTCCTGCTCACAGTAATCGAGACATGCACATCCAGTCGCCGTGGTGCGGTTCCCCAGAGATGGGTGTCGGGCGGGGTCGGCTCGAGGATGCATGCTGTGATGACGGAAGGGTATGACAATGACTGGTTCGTGTGTGGGCTACCTTGTGCCGCGTTCATAGGCGTTAGGGCGGAAATTGTCGGCTGGCGCATGTTCCGAGTCGGAATGCGCTTCTCGATCCTGGCTAGGCTGCTGCTGTGTGATGGTCGTTGTGGACGAGCGCGACTTTGAATGAGTGCAGCCCTCGGCGTGTTGGTGGTGGTGGCGATGTTTGGTGCGCTGTTTGAGTTTCTCCTTGGCTGCCTTTGACAGGGCTGGACCCGAGTCGGAATCCGAAGAAGCTGCGTCCGAGTCCGAGTCGCTTTCGGAAGAGTCGGACGCAGACGAGGACTCGTCAGACGACTCGTCGAATGCCTTTGGCTTGTGGTAGATACAGCAGACTGAAGCACCAACTAGTCAGCGCGCATACTGAGGTTGGCCCGGACGAGCGAGACTTACTCTTGGACTTTTTGCGACCGAGGCCTTCGTTGTCCACGGTTTCTTCGGTCCACACTACCCGACGTGTGCTTCCACTCGCACTGTTGCTAGTTTGGTCGAGGCCGGGGCGCGAGCGCGGCTCGGGTCGAAGGCGCAGGATCCCCACATCGTGCGGCTGCGTATGCGAAGCGGGCGCGTGGTCGACCGTGAGCGTGCGCGACGAAGACGCCTCCGATGTATTTGCTTCGGCTTGTCTTGTGTTCATGCTGATGTCACCTCGGCATATGCGAGGTCAGGCCGGAAAAGGAGGATGGTGGTGGTGAACAAGGACGCAATGTTGCGCAGCAACTGCGGCTATGGTCATGTGGAGAGAGAATCTTGAGCTGCGCATTTTTACACGCTTGTTAGACTCACCCGCCCAGCCCACTCTCCGGGATGCCATTATCCCAGCTCTCTCCAGCACAGTCACTACGGCATAGCCACGACGATGTATCTATCTAACTCGACAGTGCGATGAGAAGCTATGCGGCAATGAGGCATGAGCTGTGTCTATCCTCTAGCGTCTCGGTCTATGCGCTGCTCTCGATTTCGTCATCCGAAGTCACCTGGATCGCACCGTACCCGCCACGCACGACTTTGGGCCTGTTGAACGGACTGTCCTGACCGGTGTACAAGAAGGCATCGTACGTTGCAGCGCCCACCGCTCCACCCAGGATACTGCTGAGCCACGGATTCCACGCCCAGTACCACGCATCGTGCGTCCACACCTCGCTGCCGTACCCGACGAGCCACAGTGCGATCCTCGGGCCCGTGTCCCTCGCGCCATTGATCGCATAGCCGGTGTTGTAGCCCAAGCTAGCGCCGATGCCCAACAGCACGATGAACATCGCAAAAGGCTGTGCCCCCTTTGGCGGTTTGAGGTTGGCCGTATCCGCGAGTGCAAAGACGACGAAGAGCAGCACGGCTGTGGCGAGGAATTCCGAGAAGAATGCCGAGGCATACGACAGTTCGGGCGCGGGAAGCGTAAAAAAGAACGGTGCCGTGCTTCCGAGTCCCTTCACGGTCCTTGCTGCGCCTCCCTGAAAGCGGGCGATGTTGGTCAAGTTGTTGGCATACACCAAAAGACTTGCTGCCGTGGCTCCTAGGGTTTGAGCCACGACGAACGGGATGATTTTGCGACGCGGGAAGCCACGAAACAGCGCCAGGGCGACCGTCACACTGGGGTTGCAATGTCCACCGCTAATGCCACCCGATACCCATACGGCCATAGCTACACCAGCAGCCCACGCCAGCCGGCCCTGGAAGTAGCTCCCGTACGCAGCGACATCGCGCGTGTCAGCACCATGGTAGTGCAGATTCACCTGACACTCCACGCCGGCACCGAAGAGGAGGATGAGAAAGGTGCCAAAGAACTCGGCGAGCTCTTCGCGGTACAGATGCCGCACCTTTGCCCAGCTGTTGGGTTCACGCTGCCCACTGGCATCGCCGAGCGTCGAGGAAGGCGAGGTGGTGCCAGACCACCAGCGAGGGGGTTTGTGCAACCGCGTCGCTTCATGCGGCAGAGGTGCCGACGCAGGAAGCAACGGCTCCGCCGCAGACGGATCAGGATGCACATCCCGCTGCGAAAGCTGCCCGCGATTCGCCAAGCGAGTCATATCGAAGAGTTGGTGGCAGCACGTCAAGCCAGGTTGCGTCAGTAGGGGGCCTAGATAAACCCTTTCACCCCTCGACCCAAGCCCGCGCTGTGTTTGGACCCTGAACCCCTCTCTGGCCCTCTCGGTGACCAGCGTGTTGGTTGCCCACTTTGTTCGCACTGACCCTTTATCGAACCCCCGAGCCCGGGACCGTTGAGTTCCTTTTCGCACGTCGCACTGCAACCCACTTTTAGCCCCAATGCTAACGCATGCACCCCCCTCGCTCCCCTCCGAGACCCACTCGCCCTTATCTGAGCCTCATCCAAAGCCAATCCGATGGGTGGGCTGCGGCGACTTTTTTCACACACGCGTCTCATCGCGCCCCGGCGTCTTGCAGCAAAAAATGCCCCCAGGACACCGCAAAAGTAACACCACCTCATGCGAGCCAGTCCTCAACACACATTCTGACCGGGACCATTCATGCTTGTGCTTGGGCCTGGGTATCGATCTGGGTATTTCGAGTGGAACTCTACGACGCAAAGATGTGCGATCAGCGGTTGGTGTATCCGCCAAACTTGCCCGTGTTGCCCATGTTCTGGCTCGGCTTGAGCGCACGGCCGCGATCGAGCACGCTGATGCCCTTGAGCACCGCCGCTTCGTTGATGCTCTGCAGCCTCCTCTGCTCAGCACACCCGCAGCCGCACGACGGACACGCGCCCACAGCACAATGCTCCTTGCGCTCGCCGTCGGCCGCCTCGCTGGGCCGGAAGACGGGCGCAGTGCCGTGGCCGACATGCTTGACGCGCAGCTCGTGCAGCTCGTTGCTGAGCTCCTGGATCTGCGCCTCGATCTCGCGCGCGCGCTGGCGCACCTCCTCGGGGATCTGCGGGCTGGCGGGCGCCGACAGCGCCGTCTCGGCCTCGCTCGATCCGAGCAACGGCGTCGTCGCCGCGTTCGAGCTCGGCGGGTGCACAGAGTGGTGGAACGACGGCGTGAGCGGCGACGTGGCAGGCGAGTGGAACTGCGACTGCGTGTCCGACACGCTGCCTCCAGCATCCAGACTCGGCAGTCGACTCGCGCCCGAGGCGCCGCCGTTGCCGCTCCAGGTGCTGTCCGCCGATCCGGGCACCGCCGGCCCGGGCAGCTTGGCGCCGTGCGGTGGCGGTCGGATGTCAGCGAGCTGCGGCTTGTGCGACGTCGAGGAGGGCGCGAATCGACCCGAATCAGAGAGCACGGGCGACGGCGTTCGGAACGAAGAAGGCGCCGGGCTGTGCGGCGCCAGCAGTCCGGTTGAGCTGGTCGACGAGCCGTTGGACGCCTCGCGCAGATGTCCCTCGGAGAGCGCCGAGGCGTCGAGGAAGTCGGCGGCAAAGCCCGAGAACATGGACGAGACAGGTCGGATCTGGAGCGCCGGCTTTTCGCTCAGACCCAGCGGCCCGAGCGCATCGTTCTCCTCGTCCAGCCCAGTCACGGAGAAGGACGGCATGGGTGACTTGGCAGATGCATTCAAATCCCTGCTGCTGCCGCTAGGAGGGAAGGTCGAAACGCCGTCGAGGTCGATGCTCACGCCCTTCTCCTTCTTGAGCTTGCGCATGAGGAAGCCGCTCTTCTTGTTCTTGAGGATGCGCGAGTTGGTCTGTCCGTCGCTCGAGGGATCCCTGTGCATTGCGTGCTCGTCGTGGATGGACTCGGCCGCGTTCCTGCCCGCTCCTACCGCGCCAGACGATGCGAGCCACTCGGACTGCTTCTGCCTCGCCTGCTCGCGGGCCTGTTCGAGCGAAATGAGCTTGTAAGGCACGCCTTCGATGTTGCCTGGCAGTGGCAGGCTCCCCGAGGTCTGGCTAGACGAAGCAGAAAGCACTCCGCCGTTGGGGCCCACAGGCGAGCCCGGTGCGCCGCGAGCCGCAGACACCTCTGCTGCCGCCGCTTTGCCGACGGGAGTTGACTCTCCCTCGGGTACGGTCGAAGCAAATGCGCCTTCGCTCTCGATGCTGCTGTTGCGCGCCATGACCACGTCGCTGTTCGCCTCGGACGGCTGCCTTGAACTCGCGTCGCGCGATGGCGGCGTGCGCGACCTGGTCTGCTCCAGAGAGCCCGAGCCACGACGGTGCTCGGTCAGGAACGAATTGCCCGGGATCGGACTCAGGGTGTCTTTCTTGTATCCCAACGAGCGGGCGCCGCCCAACAGCGGGGAAGGCAGAGTTCCGTTGGCATGCTTGGGAGAGGGGATGGGTGGAGACGATGCCTGGTCTCGGTACTTTGCGTTGGCCGACATGATGATGTTGGCGAGATCGGCGGTGCTTTTGCTGGGCACTGCGCTGGGGCCGTTGCTGTTGAGAGTCCTGGACGAGCGACTGTGCGGCAATTCGCCAAGCGCCTGCGGCTTGGCGAGGCCCAGCGAAGATGCGTGCTGACCACCAGAGGCATTGACGTTGGCGCCTGCTGGGTGCTCCGAGAACGGGCCCGAGCCGGGATAGGCAGGGCGACGCTCGTCGTTGGCAGAAGAGCCTCCTCCACCGACGAGGCGCAACGCCTTGGTGAGCTTGCCCTTTTTGGAGGCGGGCGCGGCAGCCGCAGCGAGACCGAGGCCTTTGAGCATGCCGACGGCGCTGCTCGAGACGCTCTTGGAGCGCGAGCGCTGGGTGGCGAAGAGCGACTGGGCGTCATCTTCCTTCTTGGCCTCCTGTTCGAGCGAGTCGGCATTGCTCGAGCTGTGAGCAAGGGTAGACGGAGCGTGGGCCGTGTTCGGGCTTCGACCTCCGGAGTGGGCATGATCTACCGAGGGTCTGGTCTTGAACCTGGAGAAGGGCTTCTCGAACGTCTCAGCACTCGGGCGGAGCGTTTCACGCAGCGACGGTCGTCCTGCTGCAGTGACTGCATCGTCACCGCCAAGCTCCCAGGGAGCCGGAGCGTTCTTCTTGACCTTGGGCCCAAGCGTGCTGATGCGACGGACGTCGTTGGCGAGCCTGTCTTGGAGCTCGACGAGCATCTTTTCCTCCTCTGCGGCGCCACCGTCGAACGAGAGGATGGGCGAGCGGTCACGACGCGCTTTGGCCTTGCGGGGCTGCATCAAGTCGCTGGTGTGCGGGACCGGGGGCATCTTGGGCACGAGCGTGCCATCGGCGAGTCTGGCTGGACTGCGTTTGGGAAGTGCAAGCGTTCCGTCGGTCAGCGTGAGGTCTGCCGAGGTGGAGTGGTCGCGATGGAGCGATTCGTTGCTGCTTCTCGAGGCCGCCTTGACAGGGAGGGGCGGCGGCGCGCGTGAAGAGGCACGGTTAGGCACTGGCTGTGTCGCGGTTGGGTCTTCTGCATGGCCGTTCTGAGCGGCTGGCTGCGGGGCGCGGGTGCGCTTATGGCCATTCTGCAGGTCGAATCCGTGAGAAAGCTCGTCAGCTTCAAAGGGGTCTTGATGGACGCTGGGGCTGTACTGGCTGGTGTCTTCGAAGCCACTTGCATCGCTCCGAGGCGTGAGCATGCTCTGTGCGGATGGGCTGAGCAGGCCGGCGGCGTCTGCTCCAAAGGCGAGGTTGGCATGCTGATGCTGAGCGGAGAGTGGCAGGGTAGGGAGGGGTGGAGGAGCCTCTTTGCGCCTGCGTTCGGATTTCGCGCCGCGGCCGGCAAAGATGGAGCTGCCGATGCTGGTGGGGCGTACGTGGCCATAGACGCTGGTTGTTGCGTCGTGTTCGCCGATTGTGGCGGCGTGCGAGCTTGCTTGCGTCTCGCCGTCCCAGCTTTCGGCGTCCGAGAACTGGTCGTCGTTGGGGTGGTCGAGGGTACTGTCGTGCTCGCCGGCCCAGACGACGTCGTGGTGACTGGAGCGCTGGGTCCATGTGCTTGGGGGACGGTAGGAAGGGGCGAGACCCTCTCGCTCTCGGCCGATGGCGCGGATCAGGCCGGAGTTCTTGCCTAGAGACTCGCGTGGACGTGAAGCATCGAAGCTGGGGCGAGCGTCGGATTCGTAGAAGGAGTTGGCGACCGAATTGGGCCTGGGTGCGACGGCTGACATGATCGCTGTGGTGAGCCGGGCGCAGCTAGCTGGCTTGGCAAGGCGCGAGGCAGCAAGTGGGGTGCGTGAGATGCGACTGACTGTAGTCGTGGCTGCGGCAGACGGCGAGGATGTTGTGGGTATCAGCAGTTGACTATGCGCCGACAAGCATCGTATAGATGAGGTGTGTGGTCGATGGATGGTGTTGAGAAGGATAGCAGCGATGCTGGAGATGGGAGCGGAAGGTTGCTAGGTGAGGCTGCTGGAGGGGCTCTTGCCACGCCTGATTGGGAGCAACGCGATGCGAGGTTGCCGAGGTGCGCGGTGGCACGGTGGCGTCGTTAAGGGTGGGAAGGTATGGTTGCAGCGGAAGATCTGGACGCAAATGAGACTGGGTGAGAGAGAGAGCGCTCGACAGCCACACGGCAGCGGCGTCGGAGGCCAGCAGTGGCAGTTGGTGTGGTGTGGTCGGTGGTAGCGGTGGTGGTGGTGAAGGGGCAAGGATCGGCGGCAAGGGGGGCCTCCCAAACAAGCAAGCGAGCATGGCAGTCGCAGAGGGAGAGTGAGGGGCAGAGGGATGCGGGGCGGTCGGGCTCAGCAGCAGGAAAAGGGCAAAAAAGGCAATCACGTCGACGGCTGCGCTGCAGCAGCAGCATGCTCGGGGCAAGCATGTACGCTGTATGTAGGAGCCAACAGCCGACAGGAAGCAGGAAGCAGGCACGACCGTCGATTGCAGCCGTGCGTCGGAGAAGCACTCGACTCTGCTTTTTCCTGCTTTTCCTGCTTTGCCAGCCTTCCAGGCGAGGCGAGGCGAGGTATCAGCCCGTCACACTCGCCCGTTGGCTAGAAGTGGCAAGGAGGCGCGCTACTGAAGGGAGCGGGCGCATGAACGCTCAGCCAGCCGAGTAACAGTGCAGCAGGCGAGACAGGCAAGGGCCGCCGCACTCCCACATCGGGACGCGAAAATGCCACACCGCCAGAGCGAGGGGCAACGCAGCACCATGCCAGCCGAGCAGAGAGGCACGCAAGGTCGAGGAATGCCAAATTTCCTGAAACACCCTGCAATCACGGTGGGCACAGCTCGAGTGCCCCACACGCGACTCGACACGCGGGCGTTGGCCCAATTTTGCCCTTCACCCTAAGTGACTGTAGCGTGATGCCTCGGAGCTGCCATTGCTGCTGACAGTATGCAGGCCGCAGATGGGGTGATTGGCATCGTGCAGCACCTCCTCCGTCCCACGCTAGGCAAAATGCGCACCGCAGCAACCGCATCCGACTTGCTTCATCGGGTCGACTTGGATGACACTCGAGCCCTTGTCCATATCGCCATGGCGTTCATTGGGGGTCGAGAGTGTGTGGAAGCTGTGCGGCGGCTCGCCGCCCGACGGCGGTGACCGAAAGACGCAGAAGAAGGTTCGCTGCTAGACTCGTTTCCGGGCCGGGACGGCCCGTTCGCCAGCGGACGCCGTCGCCAGTCCACCTTTGCGCTCCATTTGACCGGTGCCGCCAGCGCTCTCGGTCGAGCTACGAAGTCATAGCCGAGGTGCGGGTCGAGGCAGGGTCCCCGTGGGTAGACTCCTGCACGCCAACCCTGCTTTTCTCTGCCTTTGTGTGTGCCATCAGGCTGATCTCGGCTGCAGCGTCTGAACCTCGTCATGTCCTGAGGAGCTGGGCGGGTGTCGAGCAGTGATCCGCTGGCGGTACGGCCGGTCTCCGAGTCGTGCACTTTGCGTTCGGAGAAGCCGTATTGTTACCTGCCCGACGAGTCCACACGTGCCCGCGCGAGCCGCCGTCGATCCTGTCAGAGGCTCGCTGCAAGGAAAATCGTCTGAACCCGAATCCAAAACGTCCGAAAAGGAAGGAGGAAGCATTTCACCCCGACGCGCCGACTTTTCCTCGCGCCAGCTCCGCTCGCAAGTGTTGCTTGCAGGTCTCACTTAGATCTCTCTCTTGCGCGTCGATCCAACGGCAGTCACAGTTGCAGCTTTCCTCGGACGCGTCGCGCCTGGCTCGCCAAGCCCCACTTGTCGCACTCTGCTCGCAACTCCAGTCCGCCGACTCGCCCGAGCATCATTCGGAAGGCCCAATCGCATGCAATCGCATCGTCCCAGTGAGCCTTGAGTGGCATTGCTGCCCTCGACCCGTCAGTTGCCGGTGTGACGTAGCAACCCCGAGCCGTTGCAAGCTTTCCATCGGGCGTACATGGTGCGGCGCCAGTAATGCCACGCCACCCCCGTGGCTTGCATTAGTAGCCCTCTTTTTTCCCGGTTGCTCAGTCGCTATGCATCCCGCTCTTCCGGGTCCTGTAGGCTTTTCGTCTTTGTGAGCTGGATCGTGCTCGTTGACGGTGTCGATGATGCGAATCGGGAGCGAGGAGGACGACGAAGGACGATGGACTGAAGTCATGTCTGTTAGGCCGTCGTCTGCTCCCTGTGCCTCGCATGCCTTTTTTCAGCCGTCATTTCGCGTCCCCCTTTTTTGGCGTTTCCACTTTCAGGACGGAAGAACGGATTGAGTTGGAATCGGCCACCAATCACCTTCTCAGTCGTGACCAAAACTACATACAACGCTCACGACCGTATATACAGAGCATGGAAACCATCTCAATACACAGCACGCACTCTCGAGCAAGTTCGTCCACCTGCAATCCGAGGAGGATCAAACAGCCGTCGAAAGATGCACGATCTCGCGCGAAAAGGCACCAACACGCCCAGGTGCCCGACACCCGAATTCCGATTCCGGAGCCGTGCATGCACCGCCGACCCGATTACGCGGGGCCCTGAACTCCACCTCGGCTCCAACCTCTCGACCATCCGCGATACAGCCTCCGTCGACCATCACATCCAGCCCATCGACAGCACCCACCTCACGCACCAGGAGAGCCTCCGCCATCCACACACACAGCACAGCTTATCGAAGGGTCACAGACAGAGGCACCAGGCAGACAGGTGTTCGCCATGCAGGCCGTGTCCAAGTTCATCTTTGGACCATCACAAGAAGGTACGTAGCACGAACCGCTCGCATCACACCAGCAACACACACGGCTGACAAACACTCACCACCCCTGTCTTCTTTCATCGACGCAGAGCGGGTGAAGAAGGTGCAGTCGCAGTTGAGGTCCGAACAGCGCGCGCTCGACCGCGAGATGCGTCAGATCGACCAAGGCTCCACCAAGACAAAAGCGGAGATCAAGAAGCTCGCCAAGAAGGGCGATGTGAAGAATGCAAAGATCCTCGCGCGAGAAGTCGTGCGTGCCTCGAAACAGAAGAACCGACTCGCAGTCTCCAAGGCGAGACTCAACAGCATCCACATGCAGCTACAACATCAACTCGGTAAGTGCCATCACCCTCACCGCCCATCCACACGCCAAAGCATGCTGACACTACGACATCGATACAGCCATGTACAAGGTGACGGGTAGCATGCAAAAGTCGACCGAGATTATGAAGCTTTCGAACCAGCTCGTCAAGTTGCCCGAGGTATCGGCAGTCATGCGTCAGATGAGCGCCGAAATGACAAAGGTACGTCCCAAACCCCTCACCTCACCTCCATATGACATCGCTAACGATCACTGTGTTTGGATAGGCGGGGATTATGGAGGAGCTCATGGAAGACGCAATGGATTCGGGCGTGCTTGGCGAGGACGAAGACGAAATGGAAGAGGAGGCGCAAGGAGAGGTCGACAAGGTGCTCTACCAACTCACCGACGGCAAGCTCGGTCAAGCCTCCACCACCGACCATCTTCCCGACCTCGCCGTCGAAGATCCAAAGATCAACGAGGAACAGGAACAGCAAGATATGCAGCGCATGCAGGCCGCCCTCGACGGTCTCCTCCGTGGCTGAATCCCCACACTACTCTGCCTTCGTCGCCTCGCATCCATCATACTCTGTACTTGTATCCGCATCTTTTGAACGATCTGAATCCATCCCGATATCCACTGTCAACGTCATCACTGTCCAAGCCAACATAACACTCGCACACTCGCACCACGAGCCCACGCGTCACTTCAGCCGCGACACGACGTCAAGCTCGACCGGCACTCGCAGCCTTGAGCAGCCCGCCTCCAAACCAACGCGTCATCCAACCACCGCAACAACAATAAGCACACAGAAGCACACGCGAAAAAGAGATAGTTTTGAGACCGATATGCTCAGATTGCTGCTGGATATATCTGAGGGGGAGGAGATGCTAGCGCTGGCGGTAAAAGTACAGAAGAGATACAAAGGCGACCAAGAAAAGAAGAAAGCCGGTCGACGACGCGCGGACGCCGAGACACGCTCGCATCCACCCGTCGCGGAGGTTGGGCGGTGCAAAAGGCGCGAGACCAGTTGCAAGGGGAGGACTCCACGACGCGTCGCACCGAACGCGTCGGGCCGAAGAAGGGTACTACATGGCGAGAAGGAGGTCGTAACAAGAGGATCGTCGAGTAGCTAGCGCTTACTTGGAGGACGAGAACTTGGTGACCGACTTGGTGCCTTCGGAGATGGCGTGCTTGGACAGCTCACCGGGAAGGATGAGGCGAACAGCGGTCTGGATCTCTCGCGACGAGATGGTCGACTTCTTGTTGTACGAAGCGAGCTTGGAGGCCTCGGTGGCGATGCGCTCGAAGATGTCCTGGACGAACGAGTTGAGAATGGCCATGGCCTTGTTCGAGATACCGGTGTCGGGGTGGACCTGCTTAAGGACACGGTAGATGTAGGTCGAGTAGGTCTCCTTGCGGACCTTGGTGGCCTTCTTCTTCTCGCCAGACTTGGCGGGAGCCTTGGAGGTCTTCTTGGCGGCCTCGGAGGGGGCCTTGCCAGCGGACGAGGCGGGGGCCTTGCCGGCGGTGGAGGAGGGCTTCTTCTCGGCGGGCTTGGGGGGCATGTTGACGAAGTAAGAGGGTTGGTTGAGTTGAGGTGGGAAGGTTGGGATGTAGCGTTGAAAGGCTTGACGGMTGGAGGAGAGGAAAGAAAGAAGAGGGTCCGAGGCTGACACGGCGTTGGAGGGGTTGGGTTTTAAGCCAATCTGAGTGCGGGTCCCTGCAGGCGCAACGGACACGGCGCGCGAGTGCAGCGAGAAGTGCTGCGCAACCGCCTCTGTTGAACGAGAGAGAGAGCGCGTCTGTAGGGCCGTCGAAGCGCCTGAAGCCAAGGCGCGTGCACTCGGCGTTGACGCGCCGCTGCTGAGCTGCTGCTGGTCGAGTGGGAAAATCCACGAGCCGCACCGTTGTATGCCTGTCGAGCGCGCCAACGCGTCGGTCTCCGCAGCGAGAAACCAAGCGCATGATCTTCGTGCAGCTAGCGGAAATTCCGCTATTTTCGAAAAATCACGGGTCGCCCTCCACTAGGCCAAACGCAACAGCCACACGCACAGTCCACAGCGTCGTGGCTTGGGCCCGAATGAGATTGACGAACGCTAAATCAATGGGGCCTTCGAAGGCTCCAAAGGCGTCCGACTTTGATTGTCCCACACCATCGGTGTGCGCTGCGGGTTCAACCAACTCATTCCATGATTCTTGCATTTGGGCCTTCGTCGCCCCCCAATCTCTGTCACGTTTTGGCGTGCTATCAAGCCCCCACAAATCCGCCCCTCCCCGATTCTTCCCCTGATTCTTGCCTGGCGCTGAAGACCGCCTGATTCTCTGCCCTATCAACAAGTTGGGGAATACTGCCAATGAAGTCTCGGAACACGATAGCTGCCTAGAACGACATAGCTCCGTTAACGAGCAGAGACGAACGTATGTTAGTGGGGCAGAGCTGGATAGGGGAGGAGCACCTGGATTCTGCCGCCGAGTGATGTCGATGTATGCACCCATCGAAAACATTCGAGCCTTCGAAGGCCCCATCCGCATTAGTGCTAGGTGTGTCGCATCCTTCGAAGCCTCTAATTGCAAGAATATGGAATTTCGACAGAATACTCCGGGCAAGGATCAGCTGCGCATGACGGCATCCGAGCGCTCCAGTGCTCGACAGACGCGACTGGGTTCAGCAGACTGAGCGTCAAATGTCCGATTTTCGAAAAATCAAGGGTGCGGCAACAGCGACCGAGGATTTCGCACTGCAACACACCGCGCTCTGTTGCGTCGGTGCAGGTGCAGATGGCTGGTGCGGGTGCAGCACCAGTCGCGTCGCGCACTGGGCTTTCCCAACACCTGGCTGGCTTAGCCGCTGGTGCGGCTTTGCGTAGTGCGGGCTGCAGGCTGGCCACGACTGCCTGCGCGTCCCGACCCCCGAAAGACGATATAACCCTCTGCCAGATTCGGCATCCTCTCCCGGGCTCCCCTCTCCTTTTCTCTCTCTTCCCATCCCGCATTCCGTCCTCAAGTCTTACGACCAACGCAACCCAACCACCCTTTCTCAACCCCCCCCTCATACAAACTTAGCAACAATGTCTTCCGGTGGCAAGTCTGGTGGCAAGGCTGGTGACGCCTCGACCAAGGCCCAGTCGCGTTCGGCCAAGGCCGGTCTTCAGTTCCCCGTCGGCCGTATCCACCGTCTCTTGCGCAAGGGCAACTACGCTCAGCGTGTCGGTGCCGGTGCACCTGGTACGTACTCTTTCAAGTCTCTTTTGTCGTTCTCTCCCGAATCATCTCGCTGACGTTTCTGCCTCCGCTTTGTACTACTTCGCATTCCAACAGTCTACCTCGCCGCCGTTCTCGAGTACCTGGCTGCCGAGATCCTCGAGCTCGCTGGTAACGCTGCCCGTGACAACAAGAAGTCGCGTATCATTCCCCGTCACCTTCAGCTCGCCATCCGCAACGACGAGGAGCTCAACAAGCTCCTTGGCGGCGTCACCATCTCCCAGGGTGGTGTCCTCCCCTTCATCCAGTCGGAGCTCCTCCCCGCCAAGTCGGGCAAGCCGAAGAAGGCTGGTGGCTCGCAGGACATCTAAGCGTCTCGGCTTCGTGCCGTCGCGCTTCTCGTGTCCCGCCTTCCCACTGTATCACCACCTCCTCCCATCGACCTTGGTCCGAATACCTTCGGCCGTCGTCTAGGATTGTCTGGATAGAGACGGCAATTTGCTATCTTTACTCTTCGCTATCCCTCTTCTACCCCTAGTCTTGTCTTCTCGTTTTTCTTTTTCTTGTTGTTCATCCTTGTACTACTACCACCATGGGCTCGGCGGTCAGAACAGGGCTCCGCCAGCTTCGCAACCTCAGGCATCATACCAACCTGTCCTCTTGTGTGTTTTTGCGCGTGCCTGATGTAATGAGGGGTCCAGTCGTAGATTGTGCTTCGGTGCGGCTAGGCGAGCGGCAATGTGCCTCTGTGCCGATGATCGTGACGAAAGATGCTCGTTCGCGCGTGCTTCATTGCGAGCTCGGTCCAGCATCGTTCGAGCGAATTCAGGCGGGTGTGGTTTTATTGGCGATAAATCGAGCCCAAAATTCAGGCGGGATATTGCTTGCCAATTCGTGAATGCGGTTGAAAGCTTGCAATGCCTGGTAACGCTCGCTGCATCGGTTCAGGCGACTGTTGCTCTGACGATCTTGATCTCCTCGACGGGCCTACGTTTCAAAGGAATAGAGGATATCGCAGAGAGAGCAAGGTCAGAAAGCGCCATGTCGTCGTGATTTAGTTGGACTGCAAACGTACCTGTCGTCCTTTGTCTCTGCCACTCCGATCTCTCGAACTGCCTGCAAACCCTCGGCGACGCGACCAAAGATGGTGTGCTTGCCATCGAGGAACGGCGTCGGCGCCAGCGTGACGAAGAACTGGCTTCGGTTGGTGTTGGGACCTGCATTGGCCATGGCGAGGATGCCCGCACCGACGAAGCGAAGCTCGTGATGCAGCTCGTCCTCAAAGGCGCCACCGTAGATCGATGCACCACCCGAGCCCGTACCGGTGGGGTCGCCCGTCTGGATCATAAAGTCGCTGATGACACGGTGGAAGATGATGCCGTCGTAAAAACCCTGCTTGGCCAGCTGGTAGAAGTTGGCGCACGTCTTGGGCGCGTGCTTCCAGTAGAGCTCGAACACGATCCTGCCCATGGACGTCTCCATCACCACGGCGCCCGCGTCCTTGCCTGGCGTCGACATGGCGGTGCTGTCTGCCTCGATTGACTGATGGTTGCGTGGCAGGAGGGCCAAAGTCGACAAGCCGAAAGTGGAGGCAGCAGCGGCAGAAAGATGCACTTCTCCTCTTCGACGCGTCTTTCCAACTGCACTAAGTTCCAGGGTCCACCCCGCTCGGAACCGAGTCGAGTCCGTCACGCACGGATAAGCACAAGGTCAATTCCACATTCGCTCCCAACCTTCCACCATCATCCACACTCCTCCTACCCACGACACACACCAGACAG
The DNA here is from genome assembly GCF_000747765.1 of Moesziomyces antarcticus. Classification (NCBI taxonomy): domain Eukaryota; kingdom Fungi; phylum Basidiomycota; class Ustilaginomycetes; order Ustilaginales; family Ustilaginaceae; genus Moesziomyces; species Moesziomyces antarcticus. The sequence goes on along the minus strand of NW_014639007.1, from coordinate 217,720 downwards.
CCACAACTCTCGTGAAGGAGGCGGGCGTAGGTGCGCTGCCTGATCAACTTGGACCGACCAACCCCCGCACTCGGTCCAGGGAAGCGCAAGCGTGGTGCAGGCATTGATGGCCGTCGGCACTCAGCAGGGCGCCTCTGGCCCTGCAAACGGCGTCGAGTCAACAGCGGGAGCAGCATCTTCGCCCAACACACCATCGAGGCACGGACGTGCAAGGCATGCTCGTACCAATGCCTCGCTCACATCCAGCTCCGGCATCACCAGCACCGATGCTCCTTTCTCCATGGACACACTTCCTCGCCGTCCGTCCGTGCCGAACGAGGCCACCCGCATCTTCCAGACAACCGGCTTGGATCCATTCGGCACGGAGCCGGACACGCTCTTCCGCTCGCTCCCGGTCAAGGAGGTCGAGGCGTACGAGCGTGCCGTAAGGAGCATCGCCGTGTCAAAACAACAAGAGCTCCGGGCACTCGTTGGCCAACGCTACCAGGACTTGCTCGGTACAGCCAACACGATCATCGACATGGTCAGAAGCTCGCAGCAACTTACAGAGCGACTCGAGCACCTCTCGAGCGGCTTCCAGCTTGCGGCGGATGCCAAGGAGAAGCACGACATGCCAAGCAAGCTTGCCAGGCGCAGGAGCTTTCTGCCCACACAACCTCCATCCGGGCTTCAAGATACAGAGGCGTCCGATCTGCACCAAGAAGCAGTGTACGTGCTCGGTGCTTCCTTGCGTCTCATCATGGACGTGCCAGAGTACGTCTGGAAGTCAATCGAGAAGGGCAAGACTCTTCAAGCCTCCTGGGCATTCTTGCTGGCAAAGGCCACCTGGAACGATCTTACCGACGCCTCTTCCCCTCAACATTCTCATTCGGCTCTCTTGACCGATGCAGAAATGGGAATAACCTCGACATCGGAAGCCGTGACGATGCTCAAGGTCAATGTCAGGGAAACCTTCCCTTTCATCGAGAAGCAGTGGCAGAGCATGCAGCCGATGCGCAAGCAGATCATCCATCGAGCCCTCCTCCTCCTCTCGGACATCGATATCGAGTCTGCGGCTGTCGCTGATCAGCTGGCTGCGCTGGTCCTGATCGACGGGACTCGCCTCGAACAGGCTTTGCAGCTCCTGCTGTCGCACCGACTGACGGCGATGCGCCGCTTACTCCAACGCCGACGCAAGGGGAGAAAGCCCTCCTCCCACAACAAAGATGACCGCCGCGCAGCCGCAGCGTCGACACGGAGCCCGGACGCCACAGAAAGCGAGCTTGCGGGCGACAGAGTGGCCAAGGCATCTCACACGATCGCACAGCTCACAACGCTGTTCGCGCGATCGTTGCAACACGTCCTTCAGCTCTTTGTGCTCCCTGCGCGCGCAGAAGATTCGTCAGAAGCCAGGCCTTGGCTGTTCAGCTTGCTCAATACCATCACGAGCACCGATCATCCTGCAACGACCGCCAAGCTCGTCTCGTCTCCGACAAGCGAACGTGCTTCTCTGATGCCTCAGCCAGCCGATGATCGGACGCCACGCCAGAATGCGGCCGCCATGCGCGCATTGCGTCGCAAATCGAGCCACGGCCTTCCGCCGTCTTCGACAGATCCAAAGCTCGATTCGGACGAAGGTGTCGATTTGCCGCATCCACCGCAGCGACGTGCTGTCAGGATCTCTACTGCGGATCTGATCCAGACTTTGCCCAGCTCGCGTGTCCTCGTCCGGCTCCTGCCGGTGTCTCTGCAGGAGTACGTGCCTCCTCTCGATCTCGCTTCCCGCGGCATGCCCGCTCCCAGCCAAGTGATGGACGATCTGTCCTCTTGGTCTGCCAAGGCTCGCGAAATCATCGTCGGCGCATCGAACCACGCAGGTACGGATAGCTTACCGTCATTACTGGCAGAGCTCTCTGATGTCCACGAGCTAGCCAAGCTGCGTAGGTCGCTCCGCCTCGCCATGCAACGCGCACGCCGCATCGTATCGCGCAAGCTCGGAGTGACCGACGACACAGAAGACAAGGCACGCCATTCTGCGCTCGCAAAGGTGCACACCGAGATGCAGAAGTTCGAAGCGGACATTGCTTCCGCCTTGCAGGCGCGACTGCTGCAGCTGCTGCAACAGAAACTCTTGGACGCTGCTCAGGCGCTGCTGAAAGAGGCCAAGGCGACAATCACCTCTCTGGAACGGGACGCTGCAAGCCTTGGGAACGGAGCCGATGCAGGGGCTGCCGCTGTCGAGATGCCTCTGGACGCTCTTTTCCATCCGGTCGAAGCACAGAATGCATCCTCGATGCGGACAGCTCCTTCGTATGCGGACGATCTTTCGAATCCGATCCGGTCGAGCCGCTCATACATCTCGGCGTTGCAAGACGACCTGCGCGGCCGATCCAACAAGGTAGAAAGCCTAGCGAGCCTGTACGAGACGCCGCTGTCTGCCATGTCGCGCGAGCTCAAGATCTACCGCGCTGAGCTCGAAGGCGACGAGCGATTTGCAGATGCGAGCGCGGCGATCCAGACGAGCTTTGACTCGCTCATTGCATCTTCGCGAAGCGAAATCGAGACTGGCCTTTCGGACCTACTGGACCGATCCGACGGCACGGCGATTGGCGCAGACGGTGGACTACCGCGAGCCACGTCGCTGGCGATGCAGCTTATCGCTGTTTTGGCCACCGCTCATGGGCAGGAAGATCAGAGCGCATCGAGAGCTCTCCGGCCGCCTGTTAAGAAGATGCTGGAGCGACATTGGAGGCCTCGGTTGGAGCGAAGCATATCGGGCGTATTCACACGCCCTAGCGGGACCGGCGAGCGCAGGGATCCCGCCGGATCGTCCGTCTCGACGTCGACGCTGCAGATCCTCGCGCTGCTTTCCGAGTCGATTGTTGAGCTGGGGCCGGCACTCGCAGGTCCCGAGCTCGCCGGTCTTGTACGGCAGATCCTAGAAGGCGTGGCCGCCTCGCGCGCAGCAGCCTCCACTGCCGTCGATGGCCAAGCCGCCGCGGATGCAGCTTCTCTCACATCGCTGCTCCAAAGCGAGCCGGGCGCATTGGCTGAGCTCATCGGCGCGGATACCAGACTGCATCGTGTGCGTCTTGCCCTTTCGCCGCTGTTGCTAGCGCTGGCTGCATCGGCACCCGGCTCGCACGTCGAAGCTCCCAGCGTTCAATGCATTGTGCTTGCACGAGCGGAGCCCGCTTCGGCCATCGGGGAAGTCAGACCCATCCTTTCGGTCCCTCGCAACAGGAGGCTGGAGCGCTTCTCGCCGCTTCCAGTCCGCTGAACGATTCGCGCATCCAGACAGTCACTCTAGATGGACCAGCCATAGCACCTCATCTTGCAATCGACACGACGGGGAACATGTCTCTTGAAACCACGTCTACATGCGATTCACGGCGATAATGCATGTACATTAGAGTGTGCGTAGATATGGACCGATCTGAGCAACGACGACCATCGGCTCGTAGCACCGATGTGGGCCGGCTTGGTCTCGAGATTCGCGTCGCCAAGTGCGCGCGGTAGGGCGGGAGCAGGCGGAGGTTGCTGTTGGAGGTTGGCGACTGCTGCTCATTTTCGCGTCGGGCTGCTGAGGCGATGCAGCGCGAGGTGGGCGAGGCGGCGCGCCCGGACGGAACGGCTTCGCCATCGGGCGTCCAAAAATTGGCCCCAAAGCCAGACGCGACCGAGCCAAGCGAGCAACGGCTTGCCTCTGCCACCAACTCCAACCTCAGCGCGTCCCAACAAGCTGGCATTCACTCGGCGTGACGTCTGCGCCAGTCGTCGCGTCCGCGCCTGCTAACCACACGCGACACTCACAGGGCATCGAGCTCTCACTGCCACGAGGATCCAGGATCGACTACGAATGGACACGGACCGCAACTCAAACCTCGCCGCATGATCCACGCCCAGGTCCCAACGCCTCCTCTTTCAGCTTGACGCGAGCTTCCCACAGACTACAGGACCGACTGGAACGGTGTAGCGCAACCGGATTTGATCCGTCTCTGGACTCTGGATCGGACGGACAGGAAGACCGCAAGCACGCTCTAGCCGCAACTGAGGCAGCTCGGTCTACCTCATTGCGACGCATTCCATCGTATCGTCCCGATCGTCGTTCCGCCCAGCGGCCGGCCAGCACAGGACAGCGAGAGCTGCATGTCTCCCGTACCTTCTCCGCGCGATACACTGGGACGCACGAGCCCGGATCAAGCTCGTTCCGGCGAAGCAGGCGACAAGTCCACAACGAAGAGTTCTGCGCAGCCAACCATACCTCGCGAGAGCACGGAAAACGGAAACCATCCTCGCCTCCAACAGGGCGTGCTCGCTGACAGCCCTTCGACTCCCATGACGCCGACGCGCCTCGTCTCGACGACCGCTCCTCCTATCCCGCACAACTGGCTTGAGCTCGCCTTGAAAGGGCGCGCAGCAGCACTTCGCGAGGCACAACGCAAGTCCGCGCCTTCCTCATTGCCTGCAGACATGCAACAAGCTCCAGTCACAGATCCACCGACGGCCGGCACTTCTATGCAGACCGATGCAGTCCAGGATGCCGCCACTCAGCAGTCGTCTGGCGTCAAGACTGAGCCGGACGTCGACATGGAAGCAACAGCCGCCACGCTGACTGCTCCGCCAACAGAAGGCTTTCTTCACGACGGCGCCTTAGCGGGCGGGCTCGTTAGCGCCTCCAGCAGCCCGCCGCCTGCTCCGTCTACGAACTCGCCCGAGATCTCCGTCGCTGCCGTCCAGCCTCCACCCATGGCGGCACTAGCGCTTGCCAGCCAAAATGCACCGGCAGCATCCGGACCAGAGGCGTTGCGCACCGAGATCATGGGCCCTCCGCCGTCATTGCCTACAGATCCAGCCTATCCGCCACTGAATCCTGTCGCGACGGAAATCATTGCACCTCCAACTGCCAGCAAACGTAGAGGCCCAGCTCCGGCGGCCAACGGAGCGGCTCGCAGATCCGACCCAATTCAAGCGCCTGCCGATTTCGATACTCCCACCAATCTCAATGGCAAGATGCCATATGCACTCTTCCAGACAGTCCAGAAGAGCGCTATCCCGGCCTCGAAAAGCGCTCAGACTACGCTCGCGGCTCAAAGGTACGTACACAATACTCCAAACCCCCGATCTCGGAACCCCCACGACTTCATTTCGGCATGGGAAAACGCGGCTCTCAGCGACAGGCGATTTTGGGCCAAGGCTGGTGACATGGAGAAAGGCGCTGTCAACGCCAAGAGCGCAGGCGCAAGCCAGGCAGCGTTGGCGCTTGTAGGCCGAGAAGTGGGATCGCTTGGCGGCAAGCGATTGCGACTCGGCGGATGTCATCTCATAGCCACAGCCACGATGGAGCAGGTCGAGCACGCGCGCTACTCCTCTGATCGCGCGCCGGGTCAGCAGGTCGCACAGATCAGAGGGGCGGAAATCACAGGTGGGGCCAAATTTGGCCAATTTTTGCGGTGCTGCGCACGAAGCACATGACCACAAAGCATCGGCCGAATATTGCGTTGCCACCGTCCCCATCCGTAGCGTCGACCTCGTCGGCGCGCTTTCAGTCGATCTATCGGAAGCCGAGTACTGACCACTTTCCTCGCTTGACATCCCTTTTGGTTCTCGCAGAGAATCCACGGCAGACGATGCTGCGGCGGCTGGCCAGCAATCGAGCGGCAAAGCGGAATCGGCACCTTTGACAGACAACAAAGCCATCGATCCGCTCATCGCCGACGTGTTGACGGACGCCGACTCTGTTGCGACTGCGACGGCCACACGAGAAACTAGCCGGGAAGCATCAGCAGTTCCGGAGACCGGTGCCCAAGGTGCCGCTACCGAAATCGGCGAGCCCGCACAGCCATCGACCGCGATCGGATCGGAGACCGCGAGTATAGCGCCCTCATCGTCAGTGCCACAACAAGCGGCTCCACCGACACTGTCCGCAGGTACACTGGAGAGTGCCGACGCATCTCCGTCCGCCGCCCTTCGTCGCACGCCGTCCAACCGCGGCGCTTCCTTACAAGCATCGCAGTCCATCACTAGCGCATACGCAGATCCCATGGGCCTGAAAAAGCATCGCGAACTGCTAGCACAGGAAGCCGCGCGTGCTCGCAGGTCGCCTTCGGCGGCTAGCGCTGGCGCAGCGTCTGTAGCTCCCGCCGTGCCTTCGGCAGGGGCGAGCAAGAAGAGTAACACTGCAGCACGCACGATCGTGCCTCCATCCTTGGTTGAGCCGCCGCCGGGTATGATGCACACCCCGGAAGGACGTCTCCGTGTCATTCCAGGCATTGCAGGTGCTGTCGTGCCAACGGCCTCGAGCTCCAGCTCTACGGATGCCAAATTGGCTCCCAGGCTCGAGGACAAGGGCAGTGCCAATAACGACTTTTGCGAGGTCTGCCTAGGTCACGGCCGCTTTGTCTGCTGCGACGGTTGCCCGCGCAGCTTCCACTTCTTCTGCATGAACCCGCCTCTTGACATTGACGAGATGCCGCCTTCGAATGCGGCGCAAGTGCTGGGCCCGGCCAAGGCAAATCCGGTCCAAAAGGGCAAAGCCAAGGCGGGCGAACCTGGCGCGGGCTCCGATCTCAACATGGACGAGATGTGGTTCTGCAATGTGTGCGTCGCCGAACGCAAGCCCAAGGCGGTGTCCCGACCCAAAGGTTTGGGGCCCTTTGGCTACTTGCTCCCGATTCTGTCGCAGCAAAATCCAAAAAGCTTCCAGCTTCCGGCGGACGTGCGCACTTACTTCAAGGATGTCGCTACCGCCAAAGACGGCGATTTCGTCAACGCAGCTATGGTCCGCCAGGTCAAGCCAAATCGGCATGGGCAGATCGAGCCTCGCGACCCGTACAGACTCAAGGACAAGAACGGCGACGCCGTGCTCTGCTACCGATGTGGCGGAACAGCGTTGCCCGCAGGATCCGATCAGCATACCGCACCAGTCGGCTCCCCAGAGCGACACAGCCGCGCAGCCTCGGAAGCCGGCAGCGCCTCGGCGGCGACACCGGCGGACCACACCATTCGCGAGGGGACAGGTTGGCGCAGGATCGTGAGCTGCGACTTCTGCTCGCTTCACTGGCATATCGATTGCGTCGATCCGCCCATGCTGGGCATGCCGAGCAATCTGCGCAAGTGGATGTGCCCCGCACACAGCGACCACGTCGGCGAGCGCCGAAGGGTTGCGCGCATCGGCGCAGCTGTGCCCAAGACGCTCGACCTGCCTCTGCCGTCGGTCGAGACCATCGGCCCAGGCAAGCACTTCCGCACGCGGGTGCTCAACAACGGCGATATCGACATCATTCCTGACCCGATGGAATTGCTCATGGGTGCCAACGGCATCACCGGCAGCCTGCAGACAGGCATCAAGGAGGTCCCACTCGTCCCGATCCCGGGCGTGGTGGACTCACCCACACTCACCGATGGTGGGTCCAAGCTTGCATCCAAAATCCGCTACCGTTTCCCGGAGAAGGTCATCCGCACCGACTTTTGGAGCAAGCTTCGGGGCGACGATGCGAGCAAGATCGGAAGCGTCTTTTACCTCGCGGCGGACGAACTGGTGCATCGATCGCCGTTCCGGCTGGTTGCGGCAGAGGACGGAGCGGCGCCGACGGGCGAGGACGTGTCGAGATACAGGCCGTTTGGCCGACGCGACTACCAGCGATCGGGTCTCGACTCGCTCGCTGATATTGCGTCGGCGAGGCTGGCGGGAGATGCGCTTGCTGTGAAGGAGACGCCCGGCTTGATCCGACCATCACGGACTCGGCAATTGGTGGCAACGGCATTGGGCATCGATTTGGACAACAGCGACGTACCCGAGTCGAGCTTGCGCTCGTCGCTCGACGAGCCCGAGAGCTTAGAGTCCTCGGACTCGCCGCTGTCGAGCCTGTCGGATAGCGAGAGCGATGCAGGCGCTGAGACTGCGGCGCAGAATGCGGCTCAGCGAGAGATGGCCACGCCTGTCAAGCCTGCTCAGGTGTCGCAGCCAGCTCAGACGGTCCAGCCCGTGCATCCTGTGCAGCCCGTGCAGCCTGGGCTGTCGGAGGAGGAGCTGATCAAGCGCATCGCGATGGAGGCGGCGTCGGGCGTGAGCAGCGGCGATCCGGTGCGTCTGAGCAAGCGCAAGGCGGCAGTGGCAGCCGAGTCGGCCATGGCCGGTTCGCCGAATACGCCGGCGAAAAAGCTGCGCTCCGCCTCGCCCGCGGTGAGCGCCACGCCCACGCCGATCCGCACGGGGGCGGCTGCTGGTGCAGTGCCAGCGGCAGTGCAGGTAGGCTCGCCAGCTGCGCCGGCAACGGGCGTTAAGAAGATCATTCTCAAGAGCAACGGTGTAGCGCGCAGTGGCAAGACGGAGCCCAAGGGCGTTTCAGAGGCCCAGGCGGCACTGCGCACTGCGCATCATCTTGCAGGCCAGTATGCGGACGAGCGCCGAGAGATCGAGCAGCTGCGTGCGATTCGCGAGCTCATGCGTCTCAAAGGACCGGATCGAATGCTCGAGTTTCTGCTTTCGCCCAACGAGCCCGCAGGCGCGACCAAGCCGCCGCCGTCAGAGGCGGTTCAAGCAACATCCGATGCATGTTAAACTTGGCTCAAGAACGCACCGACTTTGCATGCAATCGCATCGTGTTCAGAGAGCGATGTTTCGTTGTGCATTGGGTGTGAGGTGCGAGTTTAGAAGGTGTGCTGGAGGATGTCGGGGTTCGTCTGATCGATGTGGCGGATGGCTTCGCCAAAGAGGCCGTTTGCCCATCCGAACCAGGGTCGGGTGAAGTCGGTGGCATTGTGGACGTTGATGGATTCGTGGATGAGGCCTGTGCCGGCGGTGGTGTTGCGGAGGAGGCTGAGGGCGTGGAGCTGTTCGTCTGCGTTGGTGGTGGTGAGGATCTGCATGATGCGCGACATTGGCCAGGCGTAGTTGGTGCCGACGTGCGGGCCACCAATGCCGCTGAAATCCGCACCCGAGTAGAACCACTTGGAGGTATCCTGCGACAGGACGAAGGCGCGCGTGCGCTGATACGTCTCATCGCTCGCATCGATGTAGCCGAGGTAAGGCAGACTGAGTAGGGAGGGCACGTTGGCATCGTCCATGAAGTACGCGCTGCCGTAGCCGTCGACTTCGAACGCATAGATGTCCTGGCCTCCGGCGAGGCGGTTGGGAAGAACGGCTTCCTGGGCAATGGCAGCGCGAATGTCGGCCGCAAACGAGCGCGCGTTGGCAGCCACATCGCTCATCGCCGTCGTATTGTCCAGCAGCGGAGCGAGCTTTTCGAGCGCCACGGCAAGCTGCGCATTCGAGGGGATGAGGTGCGGCAGTGTAGTGGCATCATCCGAGGGACGGAAGCCACTCTTGACCAAGCCGTTGCGACGGGCTGGTTCGCCCCAGCCCAAGTCGGCTTTGGTCTCGGTGGCCGAGCGCGCCTCACGCTGGAAGCGGTACACGCCGCCCTGGACGCTACCGAAACGCTGTGCCCACTCGCTGCGCTCGGTGATGTTGGGCGGCAGCAGCGTGGTGGAGTTGGACGCCTCGTACGCGGCGTGTTCCTCGCGCGAGCCGCGCTGCTGAGCACGCAGCGTATCAATGGCCATCCTCACGCCCCTCTGCCACGTCTCGTTGTCCAAAAAGTCGGTGCGGTTGGCATACTCGGCCAGCAGCGACGGCAGACGCAGATGCGCCGCGAGCGAATCCACCTCCCACTTGGTCTCCCACAGATACACGCCGTCATTCCCCTCGACCTTGGTGTAGTTGCTGGGTGGCTGGGGCAAATAGTGTCCCTTGCTGCCGGGTACGGGCGGTTGCACCCAGTCTGCATCGTCTCCATCCCCCACCGCCGGGTTCTTCTTGTTGGTGATGGTGGCCGACTTGGGAGGACCAAACGAGTTGGCGAGCGGATAGGTGATCACCTGCTGCGACTGCTGGTACAGCAGCCCCAGTGCAAGCCGATACAGCTTGAGCCAGTCCTTGTCCCCGACCGCATAGGGCTCGGGCGGAGACTGGAGCAGCGGAAGGTAGGTGAAGATCTGGTTGGACGAGTCGCGCAGCCACGCGGCAAGGATGTCGCCCGTGATGATGAACGCGCGCGGGAAGGCGGTGGCCGAGTCCGGGTGGTTGAGCTGCAGATCTGTCCAGCCCACGGTGGTATCGAGGGTGTTGGGATAGGCGTTGGCGAAGATGCGCTTCACCGCTGGGTCGGCGATCTTGTCGGTGATGCGACGGATCTCGGCCTCGACCAGACGCGAGCGGAAGCGACGCTTTTGCACGGCGGGGCGCGCGTCCGGCAGCGAGTCGAGCGGCAGCGTCGGGTCGGGCTCCGGCCAGGTGTACTCGGGGTCGCCGAAGGCGTCTTCGGTGGCGCGGCCGTCGGCATTGCGCGAGGCGAGCGTGTTGAGGAACGCCTGCTGGCTCCCGTCGTACAGCGCGGCGGCGGAGGCCACGCCCGCCAAGGAAAGCGCCAGCGTCGTAAACGGCACGAGCGATGCGAATCTCATGGTGCTCCTGTGTTTGCTTTGGGTTGTGGTTGATGGATTAGGAAACGGCGGGGGGGGGCGAAGGACTGCCTATATACGAGATCCAAGTGGCGGCCTTTGCCTCATGAAGAGCAGTTCGGCTCGGAGCAGCAAGGGCCGACTCGGACCGACGACCGCAGTGCGAGAGGGTGGCCGTGTTCGGCTAGCGAGATGCTAGGTTCGGCTAGGATCGTTTACAACCCACAAGGCGAGGTGGGCAGAGAGCCGATGGCATGGCTCTCCGAAGAGGGGCTGAGCGGATGCGGAGCGGCTTGAACGCAGGATCGACAATTCATCGCACCCCCGCAAACCGACGTGGGGAAGCGAGCGGAGTTGCCAACGGTCCAAAAATTGCCCGAAATGGAAAAAAGGATCCCATTACAGCACCACCACCACTCTTACCGCACATGCCGGTTTCTTGACTGGCTTGGCTTGGCTCACCGGCGACGTTGGTCCAACCAAGATCGGCGGCCGAGATTTCTCTGTGCATGCTGCAATGCAAGCCTTGGTCGAATGTCTTGCAAAGTGCTAGGCGAGCTTGTTCTGAACTCGGTAGACCGGGCCGTGTGGTTGCGGCATGCAGAGGAGACCGGTCAACTGGCGCTGGCGGCCTGCGTGATGATGTCGAGCCGGGCGTTTGGATTTTGCAGAAAGATGTTTGAGCGACGAGAGCCGACAAACGGAACACGAAAATGCGTATGACAAATCATCTGTCATTCAAATCCAAACGAAGGAATTGCCGCAGCACCTTTTTCTCGGATGCGACGAGTGCCTCGCGCTGACACTGGCGAGTCTGCCTGCTTGCCGCCGCCGCGATCCAGGCCAGGCCAAGGCGGCAGGCCTCACACACAATTGCGCTGGGCAGTGGGCAACCTGGGCAGCCATGCGGTCAGCCGGCCAGTTGAGAATTTCGCCCCCCCTCAGCCCAGTCTTCTGGCAGGGCAAAGTGCAGAGTGCAGAGTCAGGCCCCGCCCAAGAACGTCGGCGCCATCAGCGCTCCGCCTTCCTAACCACCAAGTCTCTGTACCCAACCCGTATATACCGTCAAGATGTAAGTCATCACGCTCGCACCAACGACCACGCCACCACTCGCTGCACCAAGCAGAACGCATCCTCCACCATCCCTTCGTTCCATTCGAATTCGCACCGCAAGGATGGCACGGTTGCTTTGCATGGCGCATCGTGGCGGTTCGCACCAGACAATCGTTGGATAGCATGTACACCCCAGCCATCGGAATACTGACCTTTGCCATCGTGATCCTCTTTGCCCATTCACATCACCACCTACGACTTCTGCGACCATTTTGAATGCCTTCATCGACTTTTCACTTATGGACCGCCCAATCTGCATCACGACATCTCATACCTGCTATCGACTACGTTCATCCACCACCATCCGACTCTTCTGCACATCTCTCGACCTTGCTCTCCGCATCATCACTTCGAATTGTTGCTGCTGTATACGACGGTTGCGCTGTGCAGGGCTAAGTCGAAGAACTCGTCCCAGCACAACCAGGTGCGCAAGGCCCACCGCAACGGCATCAAGAAGCCCAAGACCAACAAGTACCCGTCGCTGCGCGGTGTGGACCCCAAGTTCGTCCGCAACCAGCGCTACGCCAAGCACGGCACCGAGAAGGCCCTCAAGGCCGCTCGTGCCGAGGCATAAGTGTGTTCGTCGACTTCTCGCCCTTTTCTGCGTCCCACCATCCGACCGTGCGTGATTCCAAAAAGCATGACGCACATCCTACCGGTTCATCTGGAGCCGCTGTAACACCACACACACACACCCATCCTTCGGCACCTTTTCGTCCCACTCGGGTCGCAACATCCAGCCTTACGTAGAGTTGGGCGCACCATGAGCGTGGCAAAGAGGCGCTCCAAAAATCATCCACCATCTTCAAAAACCCCTCACAATGCATTTCTTTCCCGAGATCCATCATCCATCATCCATCAAGCCAGTCGTGACCCTCGCCCAGCAATCCGTTCTTGGATTGACCTCATGACCGCAGGCACGCCCAAGTTCTGCGCTGTAGGACCAGACAAGCCCTTGTGAGAGGTCGTATTTCTGTGTCGAGTGACACACTCAGTCTGTGCAGTGTCACTTGCGTTCAAAGTGGCGACGAAGAGGTGAGAAGAGATGCGCAATTCAAAACGACTAAAAGTACAGGTACAATGCAAAGAACAAAACAACAAATGGAACAGGGAAGCAACGAGGCGAAAGCAAGGAGGAGTCGATTAGGCGCGCACTTGGTCGTAGATCGGAGGAGCTTCCCAGGTGGCGCGTCTCCAATCGAGGCCGTCGTGTTGAAAGATGTCTTCGATCTCGGGCGATTCGGAGCTGGGAATGGTGGGGAGCACGAGTGTCTGCGTCCTTCTTCGGCGGATCGAAAACGCTCCGCCGTCGAGCGATTCGAACGTGGATACGGCGAGGTCGTCGCTCCTTGCCTCGCGTTGGGCGCGCACGCCGCTCGCCGGGGTTTCCAGCCCCGCCGACGTTGTGCTCACGGCTCTTGGTCGCACCGGCCCCGCTCTTACGGATTCGGTCGGACTCTCCGCTGCGACTGTGAGCACTGAAGGCGACGACGAGCTCCTGCCCGATGCCGGAGCCGTGCTGGGTCGGCGAAGCGACTGGATGATGGCGTCGTTGTCCGTCTCGGCATACGCCGGGAGGCGCTCGCCCTTGGCGCGCCATTCGCGCTCGGCGGTGCGGATGCGCTGAATCTCGCGGTTGTGCGCCACGAGCGCCTTGGCCTCGTTCTTGCTCAGCCGCTTGCCCTCCTCGCTGATGGGCCGCCCGAGGCTGTCAGTGCGCAGCGACGAGTAGCCATGCTTCTTCGACTTGCGCCGCTGGAAGAAGCGCGACGATGCCTTGAAACTCTCCACAGAGAGCACGACCAGAAGGCCTACGGCTGCCACAGGCATCGATCTTCGTCGGCGATGGGCTTGTGCAGTGACGTCCAGCTAGCGGCTTGGGCCCGAGGAGCAGGATGGCGGTCGAGAAAGTCGTGAGAGTTCGTCAGGCGGGCCGTGAAGCAGGATGCTGTTGCGATGATGGCCGGGTGATGATGGATGCGCCTGGATGGATGGTGGTGGTGGTGGTCAAGGTCGGGGCTGTGGAGGTGCGTCGAGGACGAGGCTGCTAAGTAAGCTTGTCGAGGGTGCCGAGTTGAGCGTGGAAGCGATGGCGGAGGCGTGGAGGCAGAGGCGCTGGGCACGAGGATGGCGAGGCTCGAGAGCGATGCAAGGAACGAGCTAGAGGCTTGGCAGCGCTATTGTAGCAGCCAAGCGCGGTGGAGAGGGCGGCCCCAAGCGCGCGCGCGGATGATGCCGGCTGAACGTGCAAGTCGGCAGCGGCAAGTTTGGCTGGCAATGACCGGAATGGACGAGAGGCTGAGCGAGCGCACCAGGGCAGAGATGATGGAAAGCAGGAGGATGATGCACGGCAGCCAAGGTATCCGGCGGCAAGGAAGAGGGGGGAGAGAGGAGAATGAAAGGCGAGCGCAATCTTGAGCGCTGACTTGAAATCCGTCGCCGGCGTGGCCGAAAGTGGAATGCCAAGATCGACAGAAGAAAGCTCGCAGCATTGGCTTACACCCACCTTTGCCTCGGATTTTTCCACCTGGCTCTCAGCGTGTGGGCTTGCCAGACTGGTGGATATGATACCGGCACTGCCATACAGCCAGCCTCGGGGTGTGACCGATGCAGCTATCGACTCGAGCGAGCATCGCGATGACAACGCGATGGCAACACGATGGCCAGAACCGCTCCCGGCTGTGCCGATGCTTACGCTTGACCCTTCACATTACGAGCCAAGATGCTCAGCCGCTCCTGTTTTCGGCATCCAGGGTCCGGCCCGGCAGGTCGTCGAGCAGCTCGCTTTCCCACGGCAGGCCGCCCGAGTGGAGGCGAGAGGCGCCAGTCGCAGCAAAACATGCCGAGGCGCGTCGAGATCAGCAGAGCGTCACGCTTGGGGAGCAACACACCCTGGCGCCGCACCTCTCTCACCGCCAAGTTGGAATTTGGGCCAAAAATCCCGTCTTCTCGCCCACCTGCCAGATTGGATCTCATCGAGCGGCCGTGCCGCGTGCTTGGCACCCACACTCTGCCTGCACGCAGGCACTGCCTCGCCCTTTGTCCACACCACGGCCGCGTGCCACAAAGGCCCCGCGGAATGAAGAGGCGCCACGCCAGCCCAACGCCGGAGAGCGAGCGGACGAGCCGACGCGACAGAACCTCAAAGCTTCTTGGCAAGAACGCCGATTCTGCATGCATTCCAAGACCACCGATAGTATGCGATGCTGAGGTGCAAGGGGCACGGCTAGGGGATCCGTGATAACCGCCCAATGTCACATCGCCGATGTGTTCATAGCGTACGCTGTCGACCCGATATAGATGCTTTGGGTCTTGTCTGCCACCACCTCATCTCATCTCGGACACGTGCTGCGGTGGGGATGGCGGCATGAACGGCGATCCACAAAGCCATTGTTGCCTTTACGTTCCGGCGCTCCATATCGCCACGCCCATGCCATCGAATCGGCCTGTCCAAGAGCGCTGCCGGACAGACACCATCTTTTTCGCCCACTGTGATCCGTGGCTAATGTCGAGCTGCCTGCTCGTGCGAAGTGCCGCTGCCGCCACTCGGAACGCGCTGCTTTCCTTCGTCTTTAGCCGCCACCTGACGTGCAGGCCGACACTCGCCCGAATCGCGTTGGGGGCTGCAGAAGCGTCATGATCAGCTCATTTTGCAGACCTGCCCGCACGCACGCTTCTTCGCGCAGCGGGCGACAGCTTCCGAAAAAAAAAGTGCCTCTGTGGCTCGGCTATCTAGGCAGCTCTCCGCTCAGCTTTGACTTTCCCGCTATTTTTCCTTCTCAGCCGTCGGCCGTGTGCTGCTGCTTTCGCAAAACCCAACACTTGAACATGAATTGCAGCGCCAAAAAAACTCCGCCTGCCATTCAGTCATTTCTTCGCGTCGCGGCTCTGCGTGTTGTTGCGCTCTGCTGCTGCCTCTCGCTCGGAATGGATCTGCATCGTGCGCCGGACAGAGACGTGTCTTCCAGCTGGCGGCGCGCCCCGGCGGAGAGAGCTGGCCTCCGGCCTTGAACGCACGCGCTTGGCGACATCCGCTTTTGCTTCTGGCCCCCCATCATCCGATTTGCCCAAACAATCCGCTGATCCGACCATGGCCGACTCAGCTGGTCTCCGCACGCGGAGCGCCGCCGCCAAGGCGAGCGCCACGCCCAACGGCAAGTCCAAGTCCACCCCCAAGAAGCGCACCGTCGTCCAGGACGAGAGCGACGACGACAAGGCCAACTACACGCCCAAGCACTCCTATCTGCACGTCGACCTCAACGACGACCAGATCATGGGCGGCGGCAAGCAGCAGACGCTCGTAAAGTACACCCCCGGCATCGTCATCTCCGAGCAGGGCCGCGAGACCGACAAGAAGCTCGACGAGCACTCGGACTGGGAGTTTGGCGGGCCCTGGGGTGTCACCGCCATGATGACGCTCTTCCCGCTCCTCATGTACTACCTCTGGATCTGCCTGTGGTTCTACGACGGCAAGCTCGTCGTGCCCAACTCGCTCGACGATGTCTGGCCCTTCCTCCAGCGCATGGGCGCACACGTCCGCGACGATGCCTTCCCCACCAAGCGCGCCTTTGCCGGCTACGGTGGCCTGATGGTCTTCCAGTTCTTCCTCGCCGTCGTCATGCCCGGATACATGCAGGAGGGTCTACCCGTGCCTTCGCTCGGCTACAAGACGCTCATGTACAAGTGCAACGCTCTGTCGTCCTTCTACGCCACGCTCGTCACCTGCGCCGTGCTGCACGTGAGCGGCGTCTACCGCCTCACCACCATCATCGAGCACTTTGGCGAGTACATGACGGTGAGCATGATCGCCGGCTACGCCGTCAGCGCCGCCACCTACTTCCACGCCGTCGCCACCAACACGACGCACCGCATGTCGGGCAACTTTGCGTACGACTTTTTCATGGGCGCCGCGCTCAACCCGCGCATCGGCTCGGTCGACCTCAAGATGTGGGCCGAGGTGCGCATCCCGTGGGTGCTGCTCTTCCTCATCAGCGTGTCCGGCGCGTGCAAGCAGTACGAGGTGTACGGCTACGTGACGCCCAACATGGCGTTCATGGTGCTCGCCACGGGCCTCTACATCAACGCGTGCGGCAAGGGCGAGGAGTGCATCCCGCAGACCTGGGACATGTTCCACGAGAAGTGGGGCTTCATGGTCATCTTTTGGAACTTTGCCGGCGTGCCCTTCACGTACTGCTACAGCATCGTGTACATGGCTGCGCATCCGCCGTCGTACTACAAGTTCAGCACGCCCACGTACGTGTTCATGTTTTCGCTGCTGCTCTTCGCGCACTACGTGTTCGACTCGTCGATGGCGCAAAAGTCGCGCTTCCGCATGCAGCTGCAGGGCACGTTCAAGCACCGATGGACGTTCCCGCAGTGGCCGTGGTCGACGCTCAAGGACCCGCGCTACCTGCAGACCGAGCACGGCAACGCGCTGCTCATCGACGGCTGGTGGCAGTTCCTGCGCAAGCCCAACTACACGGCCGACTGGACCCAGGCGTTCCTGTGGG
Source organism: Moesziomyces antarcticus (assembly GCF_000747765.1). Taxonomy (NCBI): domain Eukaryota; kingdom Fungi; phylum Basidiomycota; class Ustilaginomycetes; order Ustilaginales; family Ustilaginaceae; genus Moesziomyces; species Moesziomyces antarcticus. The sequence continues at coordinate 200,654 of NW_014639007.1, read as the reverse complement.
GCGCCATCGCAGGCACGCGCTCCATCATCCCCTACTACTACTCGGTCTTCTTCCTCGCCGTGCTCACCCACCGCTGTGGACGCGACTTTGAGCGATGCGGCCGCAAGTACGGCAAGGACTGGGACAAGTACTGCACCATCGTCAAGTACGCCTTCATCCCCTTTGTCTACTAAGCGATTCCGCCCGCATGCGAGCGGGGGTTCCGCTTCCTGCTCGCTGCTAAGAGGCGCTTTGGAAAGTGCCGACGCCTTTCGAACCGCCCTCCTTCATCCTCATTTTCGCTCTTGACCGTCGAGACCGGCTTCCACAGCCAACTTTCTCCCCCTTTGTGCCTCTTTTCCTCTTTCTTCGCCCATTCAACCTCCAAGCGCACCGAGCGTGTACAATATTGTCACCCGTATCTCGTTGCGAATCACTCAGAGATGCCGAATCGCCCCAGGCTTCATTCGCCCGCCAGCGTGCCCGATATCCGATCGTGAGCGGGTGGAATCGGGCCTTGCAGCGAGGCGGGGCATTGACTGAACAGGTGACCAGCCGCCACGATTGTGCATGAGTCGTCGGAGCGAGGCTGGGCTTGGGGGCTGGGTGCGAGATAAGCGCCGAGGTGGAGCGACGCGCGAAAGGAGGAAGAAATTGATTGCCGGCCAATGCGCCGAGCTGGCTCCTCCACCCTTGCAACTCGCTCGCTTGCAGGCCTTCGATACGTAACCGCACTCGATTGCCGACACGCTGGTGAGCCAGAGCGTGGTGGGCGGGGAAATCGGTCAGAGCTCCAGCTTTGTACGCCACGTGAGCTGGTGTGCATGCTCGCGACCTCGTGACAGGCAGCATGGCGAGTGGTGCACGAACATGCACACAAGACGTCGGCACCAGTAGCCGCCAGCAGACGAGTACCTTTTCCCCGAGCGGGCAGGCGGGTGAGGTGGAGTGCGAACAGTCTTTTCGGTCGGTGGTGGTGGTACACGGGCCAGCTGTCAAGGCAGCCTTGCATGTACCTTATCTCCCGCCTCGCCGTGTCTGGATATATAGCCGTCCACCCGCCTCGTTCGATTCCTTGTCTTTCTACACTGCCATAAGCTACTATCTCGAAGAACGAAAGACACGACAACCATGGGAGACTACATTGCGAAGAGCAAGGCGCACCGAGCCAAGCGGGATGCGTCGATCCCTGCGAGCTACCTCGCCGATCTGAGTGCTGCGGGTGTGGCGCCTTTGCCGGACGAGAAGCTGCCGCTGCCATTCAGCAAGAGCAAGCCGCACATGCCGGAGCCGACAACGATCTACCCGACGGACAACGTAACGGGCGTACCTGGCAAAGTGCTCTCGCTCGAGGACGTGGCGATCACCGAGACGCCGATCGACAAGCTGCTCGACCTTCTACGCACGGGCAAGCTGTCGTCGGTTCGAACCACCGAGGCGTTCCTGCGTCGGGCGGTGCTGGCGCACCAGCTCACCAACTGCTGCACGGACATCTTTGTCGATCGTGCGCTCGCGCGGGCCAAGGAGTGTGATGACACCCTCGCTTCGACCGGCAAGCCGATCGGCCTGCTGCACGGTTTGCCCGTCTCGCTCAAGGACCAGTTCGACATCAAGGACACCGAGATGACCATGGGCTATGTCGGGTGGATCGGGCGTGTGGCCAAGAGCAACAGCGTGATCACGGACGTGATTCTGCGTGCGGGTGGTGTGCCGTATGTGCGCACCTCGATCCCGCAGAGTCTGATGCGGTGCGAGACGCACAATCACATCTTCGGCCGTACGGTCAGCCCGTTCAACCGCAGCTTCACGCCCGGCGGAAGCAGCGGTGGCGAAGGCGCACTCGTCGGCATGCACGGCAGCCCGCTCGGCCTGGGCACGGACATTGGAGGGTCGGTGCGTGTGCCGTCGGCGTTCAACGGGCTGTGGGGCATGCGTCCTTCGATGCATCGTGTGCCTTATGAGAACGCTGCCAACTCGTTCCTCGGTCAGGAGAGCGTCAGTTCTGTCATCGGACCGCTCACGCACTCGCTCGAGGGCGTCGTGACGTTCATGCGCGCCGTGCTGGCCGAACGACCGTGGGAACTCGACCCGATTCTCGTCTCGATGCCGTTCAACGAAGATGCCTATGCGCTCAAGGACCTTCAGCTCAAGAAGGGCAGTTCCGAGCCCACCGAGGCTTATGCGGCTGGAAAGACGCAGTTGTGCTTTGCGATCGAGTGGGACGATGGAATCGTGCACCCGCACCCGCCCATCACGCGCGCGCTGCGCGAGACCAAAGCGAAGCTCGAGGCGGCCGGACACAAGGTGATCGACTGGATCCCCTACGACCATCTGCGCGCTTACGACATCATCGGCCGCATCTACAGCGCAGATGGTGGCGAAGACATCCGTCGAAGCTGCGAGCAGGGCGGCGAGCCCGTCATGTACAACCTCATGGCGGATGGAAAGGAGGCCAAGCATCTGTCGACGTACGAGTCGTGGCAGGTGAACCGCGAAAAGAGCGCATACCGCAAGGAGTACCTCGACTACTGGCAGGCGACTAAGGACAAGACGGGGACAGGAAGGCCCGTGGATGCCATCATCGCACCCGTGAGCAACTGGGCAAGCTGCCCACACGATACCAACGACCATGTCTCGTACACGACCCAGTGGAAGTGAGTTGCCCCTGCGTCCTGCATCAACGCGTAAGAAAGTCCATTGCTGATCGTTGCTTTTGCTCACACAGCTTGCTGGACCGCCCGTGTGTGGTGTTCCCGGTCGGGTTTGTCGATCCCGCCAAGGACCCCAAGACGGCGCTCGACAAGCCCTACACCGGCCTCCCCGACAATGCCGACCAGGAGTACTGGGACCGATGTGAGCGCGCGCACCGCTCCAACTCTTTCCTCTTGCTCATGGCTGACCGAGTTTCTTTTCTTTTGTCTGTGCAGACGATCCGGAGCGATGGGCGGGGATGCCGATCAACCTGCAGGTGGTGGGCAAGCGGCTGCAGGACGAAGAGCTGCTTGGACTTGCCAAGGTCATCCGCGACGCCGGCGCCACGCTGCACTAGGTGGCAGCGGGGGCATCTTAGCGTGAAAGTACATTTTTGGAAACCAATATGTTAGCTACGAGAAAGTGAACATTGAGATGAATTCTCGGAGGCTATCTCGCGCGTGACGATGGACGTGCGAGAGGGCCAAAGTGAGCGGAGGGAGAGAGATGCACAGTGCTGAGGCTCATGCAGCAGCGGCAGCCAAACGGACGCCGGCAGAGGACGGCGTCGCCAAACCTCCACCACCGATCCATTATCGCTTGCCCTTGCCCGGCCATCCATCACTCTCTTTGCCGCCAAACGACGTCCACGATCCCGGCACGCACATCCGCACATACCCCCTCCAGCACTTGCGACGACCTGACATTCTTTCTATACGACAAGTCTAAGCAGCCAGTCGAGTCGCATCGAGTATTATCTGCTGATCAACGCCAGTCTCGCAATCGATCTGCTCACTGGTCGGCATCCGACAAGCGCTGTGACAGTGGCCGTGCCCTTGGTGCGTCGCTCTTTGTGCTTTCTGCGCCTTTGACCGGCGCGCACGCGGCATTGGGTTTGGCCGATGCTAGCGTAGCCCACTGCGCCTTCTCGTGACTGCAGCTTGTGACCGCGGCCAGTTCCACCTTTTCGCAGCGGCAGCCGGTTAGGACGTGGGTTCGGCTGCGGCGGCTCTGTGTGCACGATGCACTCGTCAGCTATCGCCGGTGCATGTGCAGGCCTAGTCTCGAGCGTGCTTACGTGTCCGCTGGACGTAGTCAAGACGCGACTCCAGGCACAAGAAGGTCGTCGTCGACCCGCCGCTCTCTCCACACCAATAGCCGACGCTTCAGCGATATCCTCGGTCGAAACGCAACGATACCTCGGTTTAAGGGGGACGCTGCGGAAGATCTGGGCGGATGATGGGATTCGTGGGTTTTATCGCGGATTGGGACCGACGATCTTTGGATACTTGCCGACATGGGCGATTTACTTTAGCGTGTACGATTCGTGCAAGACCATCCTCGCGCGCGATGTGGCTGGGTCTGGAGAAGAAGACTTTGTGAATCACATTGTCTCGGCCATGACAGCTGGAGCTGCAAGTACCGTATGCACATCCCCACTGTGGGTGGTCAAGACACGGTTCATGCTGCAATCCTCCCGCTCTTCGGTTCAACGATACCGCCATACCGCCGATGCATTCGTCCAAATTTACCGCTCAGAAGGCCTACGTGGGTTCTACAAAGGCTTGCTACCGAGTTTGCTGGGTGTTTCGCATGTGGCGGTGCAATTCCCGCTGTACGAAAGCTTCAAGAGCCTCGCGAGGGATCGCGTGGGGAGGGACGACTTGACAGCGGCGGAGATTTTGACCTGCAGCAGCAGCGCCAAGATGATCGCGAGCGTTACAACGTACCCGCACGAAGTGCTGCGCACCCGACTGCAAATGCAACCACGCGGCCAAGGAAGAACCTACTCCGGAGTATTGCAGGCCTGCAAAACCATTGCAAGGGACGAAGGCGTCAGAGGATTCTACAAGGGCATGACAGTCAACCTTGTAAGGACCGTCCCAAGCTCGGCATTGACAATTCTGACGTACGAGTTGATCATGCAACACCTCACCCATCCCGACGCCGCATAGTCACCACATCCCCCAACGCGATCCTGCAATAGAAACCATGATGACCCAAAGACCAAAACACCCATCCCAGGTGTGATTCCGTCAACGCCCTCGTCGCTTGAACCCCCCCACGCTGTTCACCACACCTCCAAACCCGCACGACAAGCGGCGCCAGAAATCCTCACCCTCACCCCGCGCTCTCTGTCACACACAATCCCAGCCACTCCGGAAGGCCCTTGGATCCGTCGAAAACAATCATGAGCATTGCTCCCCCCCCCACGCGCGCGCGCAGGCTTAGGGGGGATTGGGGGGGGGAGGGGNGACTAGGCATTCTCATCCGCGCCCTTGGTCTCCGCATACGGGCTCTCGTACGGAGGCGGTGCAGACCTGGCGCCCTCCCTATCCAGCAGCGGCTGTGCATCCTTACTGCCCTTCCAGTCATCCTCGGCATCCTGACTAGCCCTACTGCCCAGACTCTCGAGGTCCACATCCTGACTCAACCTGCTGCGTCGGCTCGTATGGCTCGGTGCCGGACTCGGTCCACGCCACCCAGCAGGCAACAAACCATGCGCCCACTGCCCCAGACTCTGCGCCGACGCAGCAGTGCCCGCGGTGCTGGGACCAAAGCTACTCAGCGAGAGCGGGCTGTGCGCATGTGCCGCGGGCAGCTGCTGCGAACTGGCACTGCTGCTCGGACTGAGCTGCGACTCGGTGCTGCTCGCGCCATCATCGCCGCGCACAAAGTAGGCGGGCAGGTAGAGCACCCCCTTCTTCTTGGAGGGGCTGTCGGCAGTGGCGCGGCTCGCCTCCATCTCGCCGATCGCATCGCCGCGCGACGACGGCCGCGAGAGCGTCTGCCCCATCCACGCCAGCACCGACTGCGGCGCCGGCTCGCGCGGCTCCGAGTCCTGCAGCTGAAACAGCGGCAGGCTCAGACGCGTCGGCCGCGGCGCGGGCATCGAGAGCCGACTCGGATTGGCGGCCGAGGTGCTTGCGGTGTCGTTGCGGTCCATGTCCTCGAGAAGCACCGCGCGGTCCTCGTCGGTGGTCGACCTGCGCTTGGACCGGCGCCGCGAGAGCGCGCGGGACGACGTGCCGATGGGCAGGCTGATCCAGCGTCCCTGCTCGCGCTGACCGCGGCGATTGCTGCTGCTGCTACCGCGGCCGAATCCGGCACGACTGCCGACGCGCCAGAGGAACGAGGGGAGGAGCGTGCGGAAGAAGCCGTAGAGGACGACGCCGAGGCCGAGCACGATGAGCACGCGGCCGTACTTGCGCAGAAAGATGAGGAAGCCTGCGTCGTTGGCGTGCCAGCTGGATCCGTAGAAATGCGAGAAAAAGGCGTCGGGCGCATCGATGGGCTTTACGTTTTTGCCGTAGAGCGACTTGGGCAGTACGCGGACGCCCTTGAAGCCTGCGTCGGGCTGCTTGGGCGTCGAGGGGAACGCGGGTCCGTGCACGTCGACATAGAGGCCGTAGGAGGCGGAGACGAACATGGGCCCCGTGGAGAACATGACGGTGGGGTAGTTGGTGAGGTACTGGTGGTTGAAGTTGACGAGGTTGTGGATGAGCTGGTCCATGAAGGGATGCGCCTTGGCTGCGAGCATGACGTCGTTGGAGACGCCGACGGGGATGGTCTTGGGGAGGATGACCTCGAAGCGGAGGAGGGGGTCGAAGCGGCGGAGGCAGCCGATGTCGAGGTCCATGTAGATGCCGCCGTAGTGGTGGAGGACAAAGTAGCGGATGGCGTCGGCACGCTGGATGGGGTACGGGTAGGCGTCAAAGACGGGGAGGAACCAGTTGTAGTGCTGTTGGATGAAGCTGCGCGAGGAGGCGTCGGTCCAGAGCATGTATTCGTAGTCCGGATGCATCTTTTCGCACTCGTCACGGATGGCCTGCCATCGCGGCGGCAGATGCTGGTCCTTCCAAGTCTGGTGGATGATGCGTGGGATCTTTTCTGCCGGATTGGCGGCGTCCCAGGGTTTGGGGGTGTTGTCGCGCCATGGCTGCGGGCGAGCGATGGGGTCGTTGGGATCGATGGTGTTGTTGTGGGTGTTGGCGGTGGAGGAGGAGGAGGAGGAAGGTTGGGTGAGTTTGGCGAGCCAGGGGATGCGTGCGGCCCAGGAGTCGGGCCCGTCTGGCGAGTCGCCGGACTGGATCTGTTGCCATGTGCCGAGTTCTTCGGGGAGGATGTAGGCGGAGGAGTCGATGGAGAAGTAGGCGTTGGCGGTAGAGAGGACGACGATGGTGCCTGCGAGGAAGAGGCCGAGGAGGACGAGGAGGATGTGCGAGGTGCGCCTCGATAGGAAGGACGCCATGGTCGCCGAGGTTTTCGAGATGACGGCCCGGAGGCCGGTGCCGGGTGCGAGGGGGGCAAGTACGATGGAGCAGCGTGACAGGGCTATGCGAGCTGGACGAGATCGAGATTCAGATCAACGGGCATGTGCGTGCGAGGTTTCGAGTGGTTGCTGTGGGAGGTGTGCAATCTATGCTTGCGAGTACAGCATGGGCTGGGTGGTGATGGACGATGAATGCGTGCGTCCTCTCCTAAAGATGCGCCTGCGTGATGTGACGTTGAAGTGATGGACGAGAGGAAGTAGGGTGAGGAGGAGGAGGAGGAGGAGGAGGAGGAGGAGGAGGAGGAGGGCGGCCGATGCGAAGGAGTGTGTGCAGGTGCGGGCGTGGGTGTGTGCCAAGAGGATTGATTTTGGATTGGGCTGCAATCAGACACGCGGTGCTGCACGAGCCGAGCGAGCGGCCAAAAGTGCCGAGACCAGCGCCCAGCGTGGCCGCCGCCGCTCCGAGGCGCGCTGCTGCCCAACAAGCCTCACTTCAAATTCAACTTTCTTTTTTTTTTCGCCTCCTCGTGCTTCGTGCGGCCGGACCTTTTTTCTTTTAATTTTAGCCCAAGACCCAAAAGTCCACGCGCTCTGGCAAAAAGTGCCGTGGCCTGGTCAAGAAAGAAAGAGCTCAGAGCCGAGAGCCGAGAATCTCAACTCCGACCAGCCGCGCGCGCGCGTTCCTTTTGGCCTCGCTCGGACCTCACTCTGGTCGTCGCTCCGGCCCGACACCTCTTGCACTCAGCAGCAATCGCATCGGATCCTAAATCCCGTCGAAACTCACAGCTGTTGACTTGGACAGCAACCCGTTTTTGTAGCATACAAAAGATAACAGTGAATGTCGAGGATAAAAAAGTTGCGCTGTAAAGGCGCATGACGAGGTGGGCAGGTTTGCAAAAAGTTCCGCGGAGCGCCCCAGACGCGCACGCCCTGGGGTCTCTCAAAAAGCGGCCCTTTTTAGTCCACGCGAAGCGGAGATGATCGCGCAGATGCGGAGATGCCCAAGCCCAAACGTCATCATCCTCATCTCCTCCCTCCAGCCCGCACGTACCCATATCGGGTCTACAACCCATCGGGCCCTCCATCTCCCTTCGCTGCACCAACACCACCCGACTCGATGAGAAACCAAATGCTATGCATGCAAAAGAAAAATCAGAACCAAATGATGAACAAAGAGAACAAGACCCTTGAACCCCTGCTGTGTTGGCTACGCTGCGCTACGCCACGCCGGGCTACGCGGCGGCTACGTGAGCGACAACCTCTCGGCCACCTTGCTGAGCGTCTCGGCCGTATCCTCGTCCCGAGCGCCGCCCTCCTCGCCCATCCTCCTCGTCAACGGATGCCTGCCTGCCTTGCCCGTCGCTTCCATCAGCCGCGAGCTCAGCACCGAGCTACCCAGCGGCGAAGACGAGTACGGCGTGTGCTGTCCCGACCCTCCTGCTCCCACTCCCACGCCCACTCCCGCTCCTGCTGCAGCTGCTGTGGCCGGCGGCGTACTCGGCCTCGCCGCGCTTCCCGCCGTCTTCCTCGCCAGCGTCGACTTTCTCGACAGCGGCCGCGAATCGGGCCCGGCACTCGCGGTGCCCGGAACGACACCCGACGCCTCGCCCGTCGCCTGTCCACTGCCCGCCTCGGCCGCCGCTGCGCCCTGCGTCGGCGTGAATCCGAGCTGCGACAGCGTCGCGCACACGTCCATCTTCTCGAGCGGCTTGGCGAGCACCGCATCAAACAGCGAGCCCGCCGCATCCACCGGCTCGCCCCGGTCGAACGACGCCAGCGCCACAATCGGCGTCGTCGAATTGACGTTGCGCGTCGACTTGACCATCCGCGTAACGTCCTGCCCGCCCACGATCGGCAGCGTCACATCGATAAACATGACCCCAAACTTCTCCTCGCCCATCGCCAGCCGCACCGCCTCCGCACCATCCCGCACCGCCACGCATCGGCAGCCCAACTTGACCAGGATCGTCTCGAGCATCCGCAGCGCAATCGGATTGTCCTCCGCGATCAGACACGCAATCTCCTCGGCATGGCCCGCGCCTCCCGCCGTCGCTGGCAACGCGCTCATCGCCTGCGTTGGCGACACCGCCGCTGTGGGTGAAGCCGCTGCCGTTGCTGCCGCCGCGCTCGCACTCCCCAGCGCATTTGCAAAGCCACGAGCCACCGCCTTTTTGCCTCCTTCGCCCGCCGGCGCTGCACCCCACTGCGACGGCAGCGACGGCCGCTCGCCCATGCTCACCGACTTGGTGCGCAGTCGCGACGGCATCGAGTTGCGCCGCTCCCCGCTACCCGCCGCCGCCTCCACCAGCTGCTGCCTTCGGCGGTCGACGATCCCCGAGGCCAGCGCCGCCGACGGCGACGGGAACGCGCGATCCGTCTGGCTGCCCGCATCGCCACTGCTGCCATCCGGCGTCGACGCCGCTGCCAGCACCGCCGCACTGGGCGGTGGCAGCTCCGACGTGCGCCTCCTATGCGCCAACCCCGCCAGCTGAGCCGACGGCGACGTGGGCGCCGTTCCACGCGACGGCGTCGAGCCCTGCGACGACGCACTCTGCGCCGGCGACGGCGGTCCCGCCAGCGTCTGCGAATGCACCCGCTGCGCCGGCCGCCCTTTCGCCGAAAAGCTGCGGTGGCGCGTGTAGATCGCCGACTGCTCCAGCGCCCGCGCCAGCGCCGGCATCTGCTCCTCGCGCATCTTGCGGATCACCTCGTCGTTGGCCTGCTTGAGCACCGGCAGATTCTTGTAGCTAAAGTTGCCGAAATCCTCGTGCTCCGCCTCCTTGTCCGCCTGCAGCGCCTTCTCCAGTCGAGACCGCATGCGCGATGGCGGCAGGCCCGTCTGCACAAACGGCTTGCCTTCGATTGCACGCGCAAACTCGCGCGTGCCGTGAGCGCCGTGCGGTCCATGCGACGGCTCGTCGTCAAAGTCCTGATGGCTCGCGCCGCGCAGGTCAAAGTAGTCGGTCGACTCCGGGTCCGTCACCTGCGGCACAAACGGTCCCGGCTCCGCCGTCACATTCTCCCAGTCGTACCCCTTGAAGAAGGCGTGGCTCTTGATCTCCTCTGGCCCGCCAGATCCAAGACGCCGCTTCGGATCCGTGCACATGAGCTGCTCCATCAGATCGCGCGCCTCGCCCGACACCTCCACCGAGTCCTCCTCCCAGTCGATCCGTCGCGACAGGATGTTGTCAAACACCTTTTCCGGCGTCTCGGCATGGAACGGCGGCACGCCGTACAGGAACTCGTACAGGATCACTCCCAGCGCCCACCAGTCCACTGCAAAGTCATCCATGCCGATACCCAGAATGCTCTCGGGCGCCAGATAGTCGGGCGTGCCCACAAATCGCTTGGGCGTGCTCGCACCACCGTCGCCCGACGACGCGCGCAGGTTGTCGCTCAGCAGCGCGTGCGTGCCAAACAGGTTGACCGGACTCTCGATTCGCGCCGACGGCAGCGGCTTCGGCACACCGCGCTGCGAGTCCGACTCGCCCGAGTCGCTCGCGTCCGTCGACGAGCTCATGATACGTCCGCGCTGCGGCGCCGCAAAGAACGACTGGTTGCGCATCATCCCGCCCAGTCCGGGTGTCATGGGCGAGAACGAAGCCGCCGTGTCGCCCGCCGTTGTCCCGGCAGGCGTCGACAGCGCCTGGTTCCGCGCCTCGGAAGCAAACGACGCCGCCGAGCTCGGCAGCGACCCGCTGTTCGAGTCGGTGCGCTGTCCCTTGCCCGCAAACGCGCCACCCGCCGAGCCGCTCGACGCAGCCGCCACAGCAGCCTGGCGCGTCTGACGACCCAGCAGACCGATCTTGGAGAGACCAAAGTCCGTGAGCTTGAGGTGACCCTTTTGGTCGATGAGCAGATTGTCCGGCTTGAGATCTCGATGCACGACGCCCTTCGAGTGCAGATGCTGCAGCCCAATCACCACTTCGGCGATGTACTGGCGCGCCCACTCCTCGGACAGCCCGCCGAGCACCTTGCACAGCGAGGCGCAATCGCCGCCCGGCAAATACTCCATCACGAGATACAGGAAATCGGCGCTCTGGAACGTAAAGAAGAGCTTCACCACGAACGGCGACTGGTTCTGCGTCATGAGGATCATGCGCTCCGCCTTGACATTGGTGATCTGGTTCTTGGCGATCATGTCCGACTTCTTGAGCACCTTGATCGCGTAGTAGTCGCCCGTCGTGCGCTTCTTGGCCAGGAACACGCTGCCGAACGCGCCCTTGCTGATGGGCTTGATGATGTCGAAATCCTTGATCGACGAAGCCGTGGGCCGCGACGAAGGTGCAGCCGGCGGGATCCTCGGCGAGAGTGGCATCGAGCCGGCCATGGGACTCTTGTGCGACACGCTAAACTTGCGGTGATGGCGATGCGACACGCCCAGCGACTCGCCATACATGTGCGGCGAGAGCGGCGGCGTGCCTCCAAAGCCGTCGCTCGGCGGAGGCAGGTGAGACGAACGGCGCGGACGGCTGACCGACCTTCGCTGCGAAGGGCCGGCCGCAATCGCACCGCTCACAGATCGGGGCGCTAGCAGCTCCGTGGCGGGTGGTGGCGCCAAGCCTCCACTGCTGCGCGGAATCGGGATCGGCGCGAGATGCGACGAGCCGCCCATCTTGTCGTCGACAGCCGGAATGTCGTCTTCGTCTGGCGTTGCGCCGCCCATCGCTGAGAACAGAGTCGAAGTCGGCGCCGGCAGATCGCGGTCATCCTGTTCGAGCAGCATCGAGCCAGAGAGCAGGCCGTCCTCCTCCTCGGCGCCGCCCTCCTGTCTCGCCTCCGCCTCGTCGTCAGCAGCGCTGGACGACAGCGTGGACGCAAGGCGGCTATGCGTCGGTCGAACGACCTGACCGCGCAAGGGCGAGGACTGCGGCGCGTCGGGCTTGGTTGTTGCGGGCACATCCTCCTTGGCGTTATCCTTGGGTACAGCCGCTGCCGTCGACTTCGCATCGGCCTCGCTTGCAACAGGCGCAGCACCGGTCGCCAAATCCTGCTCGACTTGCACGCTTGTCGGCGCAGCCTCTCCAGGAGCTTGGCCGCCATGGTCGCTGGCCTCTCCGCTGACGTCTTCGCCGCCCGAGTCGGACGCCGACGCCGACGAGCCGCGGGAGCTGCCGCTCGCCTCGTCCGCCTCGGACAGAGCCGAGAGCGCCGCCTCGACGCGCTCCTCCCACTCCTGTCGCACCGTCTCGACATAGACAATGGTGTTGAGCATGCGGTTGACCGCGCTGAGCTTGCCACGCATCGCCGTCTCGACATCGGCCATGAGCAGATCCAGCGCCGTATCGTCCAGCGGCGGCCTCCTCCACTGCTGCACAGTGACCACCTTGTTCTCCGACGTGGGCGACAGCAGACGCTGCTTCTCGATGGGCTCGTCGGCGAATTCGTCCTTGATCGCCGGCGTCGAGATGTCGCACGCCGTCTGCAGCACCTCAATGGCCGAGTCCAGCGCGCGCAGGTGCAGCTTGCGCACCGCCGCCGGCGCCGGCTGGCGCGGCGAGATGGAGCGATTGAGACCCTCGAGCGCCGAAGGCGGCTGGTTCGACGCCGGCGGCGTCGTGATGGCCACACCGCGGTACTCGAGCGGCGGCGCATCTGCCTTTTGCGTGCTAAAGTTCTCCAGCCGGTTGTGCAGGTCCTGGATCGCCTTGCGCAGCTCGCGCAGACCTTCGTTGCACTCGCCGATCTCCATGTCGAGGCGATGTGTCTCGTTGCAGATCTCGCTGTGCTTCTCAAAGAACCACGCGGGGATGTCGCGTTCGCAGATGCGGCACAGCACCGGCTCGACCGAGATGGACGCCACGTGCGCAAGCGCCGCAGTGGGCTCGTCCATCACCACGCCCAAGGCACGTCCGCCCTTGGTCAGCGCAGCTTCCGGCAGTCGGTCTTCGCGCTCCGGCGGTCCTGTCGCCTTGAACACCCACATCGAATGCGAAGGCACTCCGCTCTGTCGGTCGATCATGAGCATGCCCTTGCCTTCCATCTCCTGGAAGTAGACGGCGTCGCTGCCCTCGCTCTGCCCATCCGTCGAAGCGGCGGACGACGACGAGCCGACCAGCGCCTTCTCCACGCGCAGGCGGAAGACGGCTTCGACCGTGTGCGACTGGTTCGCCTCGAGCTGTCTCGATGCCTCCGCAAACACGTCGGTATCGCCTGGCGCCAGCAGATCCTCGACCGGCGTGTCGTACAGCTCGGCAGGATCGCTCCCGAGCACCGTCTTCCACGCGGGGCTGAGATAGAGGAAGCGCTGATCGTCCATGCTGAGTTCCATGAGCACGTTGATGCCTGCAGATCGGAAGCGCTGCGGCGCAGGCGGCGTCGCCGTGTCCGCATCGTCGTGATGCTCGACATCTTCGACCTCGTCGTCGTCGTCTTCGCGCTCGTCGCGCTCATCAATCTGCATGCGCGAGATGGCCTCGGTCAATGCGCTAGGATCGTGCTCCCTGTCCGCTTCCGCACTCGTCTGGCGCTGCGGCGGCTGTCGCGCACGGTCTACGATGGTCATGTCGCCGTCCGCATCCGCATCCTCGGCACTCTGATCGTGCACCGCCGCCGAATCTGCAAGCCCTTTGCCCGGCGATGCGAAGCGCTGCGCTGCCTCGCGATCAAGCTCCGAGTCTCGCAGCAAGAGGCCCGACGCCGGCGAGTCGGTGCCACTCGTCGACTTGTCTTGCGCGACCGAGAAGGCGCGCGCCCTGGTAGGGCTGCTGGCCGTCGAGGGAACCCATAAGGCCGACGAGCGTGCGGTGTCGTTGTCGTGCGCCTCGCCCGTCGCTTCGTTGTTCTGACCGCCCAGAATGAAGCGGATGGGCTCAGCATCCTGCTCGTCTTCGTCGTTGAAGTTCCAGAAACCCTTTTCGGCCTCCCACCATTCGACGACACGGCTGAGACCGGCGACGGCAAGCAGGATCTGGATAAACCAGCCTCTGCCCGCCCACTCCGGATGCACATCCCACAGCCGGCCAATGGTCTGGATGCGCGCGATGAGCTGCGAGCACGAGCCCGGCCGCACGATGAGCGAATTGATCGAGACGTCCAGCACGTCCATGGCGACCGCCACGAGCTCTTCAAGCGGCTGCATCCACGGTTTAGGCCCGGCCTCCTCTGCCGGAAGCGCACGCGTCCTGCGCGACGGCGAAAGACGCGGCGAGCCGGAAGACGCCGACACGCTCGAGGTCATCATGACGCCCGGCATGGGCGAATGCGAGCGCGACGTGGAGCGCGAGTTCGACACGGAGCGTGCGCCCGAGCGGCTGAGCGACTTGGCTCTGCCGAGCGGATTGAGGTTCGACGGCTTGGCCGGATTCGAGGTTGGCGTGGTGATCGTGCGCGGCGAAGTGGCGGTCGCGCCGGCTAGATTGACGGGCGGTGGAGCCGGAAGCTTGTACTCGCGCGCCGATCGAAGCGCAGCCGCCTCGCGCAGCCCGCCGAGACTCGGCGAGGTGAAGAGCGAGGCGGAGGGCGACCGTGCATGCGGTTCCGTGGAGGCCTCGTTGGCATCACTGCGTTCGTCGTGCCCCTCATCCGGCTGTGTGACAGCTGCCGAGCCCGTGATGGCCGCCGCCGMCGCCGCCGCACCAGCCGAGAATGAGGACGAGTTGCTCGCTGCGCGCGACATGGACGCCGAGCGCGATACAGACGAGGTGCTAGCAGGAGTCTCGTCAGCACCTCCGCCTGCAGCAACGCCCGGCGACTCGTCTGCATCGTCTGCATCGTCGGCGTCGTCGACAAACACCTCCTCCAGCTCCTCGACGTCGCGATTGTCGTCCGCAAAGCTATGACGGCCGTCGTCTTCCTGCCTCTCGAGCTCGAGCTCGACGTAGTTGTTGATCGCGCCGATAATGCGACGCAGCTCGCGGTCGCAGCTCTCCTTGGATGCGAGCAGCCGATGTCGGATGTGCTGACGGATCGAATTGATCGTGATCGCCTTGGACGCCGCCTTGGCCCTGGCAGTCGCGCGACCGTCATTGTCGGACTCGAAAGCCGCATCGCGATCCGGCAGCTCCTGCGGCGGCTTGGCCGGCGAAGCGCGCGTGCTCGGATTCCACGCCTGCGAGAGCTGCAACGAAGACTTGCGCGGCGAGACTGCCGGCGAGTCTGCCTTGACGGGCATCAGCATGCGCGCTGCCTCCTTCTCGCTGCTGCCGCTCTCGTTGGACTTGGCCGAGAGCGGCGTCTTGGTCGGACTGCCCCGATCCGAATTGGACGGCGACTTGCCCTTGCCGATCTTGTCGAACTCTTCGGCGTCGAACGTGCTGAGGCCCTTCTCGAGCTGCAGCGAGAGCTTGGGCTGGTGCCGACGGCGGCCACTGCTGCTGCCTTCTCGGCCGCTGCTGCTCACCGTCAGATGCGTCTCTTGGCTCTGCTGCGACGACGCGGACTGAGGTGGCTCGAGCGCCGACGTGTCTTCCTGCACTGTCACGAAGCTTGCCTCGGCGCCAGGCGAGACAGAGAGGCGATCGCTGCGGTCAGCTGCTGCCGCCTCGTCGGCGTCGTCGGTGCCGCCCTCGTCATCTTTGGCACCGCGGTCCTTCCACAGATTCTGAGCCGAGGTGCTAGGCCGAAGCGTCCGCACCGATTCGGTACCGCTGAGTGCCGTATTGCCCGTCTGCGAGCGCACATGCCGTCCAAAGCCGCTCTGCACCTGGGTGACCAGCGTTGGCGACGGAACGGCGATGGTCGGCTGCGCTGTCGACGACGACGCAGACAGAGGCATCGGGCGCGGCGCATCTCGGCGAGTATGGAGCGGCGCGTCGCGTCGGGCAGACGTGGCAGCCGGGCTCTGATGAAGCGACTGCGACAGCGCAGCCACCGAGCTCGTGCGACTGGCACCCTCGTTTGCGCGCGGCGACGCCGTCGAAGGCGCCTTTGCCCATCCTTCGCCAGCCGGCGCAGTGAAGCCCGACTTGACCGCACTCCACCACGCCTCGATCTTGCCGCCAAGATGCTTGCGGCGTCCACGTCCTGCCGCATGTGCATGTACGTGCGACGAGGCCGACTCGGAGCCAAGCGTGCTCGTGTACTGCGCCGACGGCGTCACGCGGCTGGTGATGGGCGAGAGCGACAGATTCTTGCCCTTGTCCGTACCGAGGCGCTTGACCGGCGAAAAGCCTGCCTTGACCGGACCGGGCGACGACGCCAGCGTGGAGGCTGCTGCTGATCCAGGACCGGAGCCGCGCCTTGCGAGCTCGGCGCTGGCGAGCGAAAAGCTGCGGCGCGGATCGATGCCAGGGCGCGAACCCTGGCGAGACGGCCCATCCGGTCTGCGCGCCGGCCCCAGCTGGGGCGGCTTGGATGCGCGAGCCGGTGCCGCCTTTGCGCCTGGAGAGTCGTCGTTGAGACTGAGTGCGGCCAAAGATGCCTCGACTTCCTGGGCATCGATCGCGTCCTGCTCCGAGTCGCCAGCTTCGGCCGTCTGCAGTCTCTGGCGTGTGAGTGGATCCGAGACGGAGCGATGGCCGTCCGCAGGCTGCTTCTGCAAGGCCGCGACGCGGCTGGCGTCGCCAGCCTCGCTGCCCATGCGACGCGCAGCCGATGCAGATGCCTTGTTGGAGGTCTGCACTGCCTTGTCCGGCGTGCCGCCCTCTTTGGAATCCGCACTCTTGTCGGCAGACGCAGTTGCGCCCGTCTCGACAGCCGCCTGCGCCTCGGCCTCCTCTCGCTCGGACTGCAGCTTGGCCTCCTTCATCTTGCGGTACTCGTCGAGCCAGTCGACCCACTCGAACTCGGCAAACGCGGAAGACTCGAGGCCGCGATGACCCTCTTCCTCCTCATCGAGCTGCGACTCGATGCTGTCGTTCGAGTCGACGGCTGATCCTCGACGCGCACGCATGGCATCGAGCAGACTCGCGTCCCTCTGCAGCCCGATAATCGTGCCTCTGCGGCCCAGACTGGCCTGCCCGAACAAGGCGCCGTCAGCCTGGCCATCTTGGGAGCGCTCCTGCCCTGCGCGTCCCGGCGCAGCGGCTGCGACCGCATCGCCGCGTCCAAGTCGCGAAGGATTCTGTGCGCGCCACTTTTGCATCTTGGCGTTGCGGCTCTGAATGATGATGCGCGCGTATTCGTCGGTGCCCGACAGCGGCTGGTTGGACGCGGCGGGCGAGACGCCACCGGGCGTGAAGAGCGCAGCATCGCTCGGCCGATGCACGCGGCGCGTGGGCGGTGGGATGGCGAGGAGCGCATTCGATCCGAACGAGCTCGATAGGTTGGATTGCGTTGCGCGCCTCTGGCTGATGGTCGCCGCGGCAGGCGCAAGCGAGCTACGCGGCGGCGCATCCTGCGTGGACGCGATCCACGGCGCCGGCTTGTCGCTGGAGACGGGCGGCGTGTTGCCCCTGCCATCCTCGCTGGCTTCGTTAGTCTCTACGAGGCTGTCAAAGAGCTCTTGCGCTCCCCACGACATGCGCTGAGTAGAGGATCGACTGGGCGAGAGCGTCGGCCGGCGTGTGGTAGTGGGACTCGTCTGAGCCGAGGAGGCGCCCAGCGAGAGCAGCGGCGAGTAGGCGCTGGTGCTTGCTGGCAGACCTGCATGGCGAGGCACGCTGGTCGGCACATCAAGGTGATCCGTCGTAGTAGGCGGCACGCCTGGCGATCGCGAGCCGAGGATGGCTGAGCCAGGCAGGCTTGCCGTCGGGCCGTAGTTCCTGCCGATGGGGATCGAGACCGACAGAGGCTGTCCGCGGCTGTCATGCCCGGGCATGGCGAGACCATCGGTGCGAAGACGTTCGACTGCAGGCGAAGTGCGGCCCGAGGCGATGGCGGCATCGTCGGCGCTGTACGTGTATTCTGAGGCGAGCGGCGAGTTGCTGCGCGTGGCAGTGGGCGTCTGTGGCACATTGAGGCGACTGCTCTGCGCCGAAGCAGACGGCGCATCCGAGGTGAGACCGAGGCCGAGTCCGTGGCCCTGGCCAGAGCTGCCCAAAGCGAGCGAGCCTGCGTGCTGATTGTAGCTGGACCAGCGTCCCAGAGGCGATTCCATCGACGCCGTCGAGGCGCTCTTGGGCATCGTGCGTGGCGAAGGCGACGCCGGCACGAAAAGATCGCCTGCCAGACGCACAGACGTCGGCACGCGCTGCAGCCGGATAGCATCAGCCAGACCCGCTGAGCCTGTGCTCTTTCCTGAAGGGCTGGGTGCCAGCATCGCCGATGATGCCTCGGCAGGAGATGTCGCCGAGCCTGGAGCTAACGACGACGGCGGCACACCCAAGGTTTGGCTGCGCACCCTCGATCTAGTGTATCCAGGAGAAGGGTGTAAGCCTGACGAGTCGCCTCTGGGCAAGTCGTCGTCGTCGATGACCTGCGAGTTTCTCTTGCGATGCAACGAGGCGCGTGCGACGAGCGACGAGCCGAACGGCACCGAGGAAGGTGCGAGGCTCGAGCTGGACAGCGACGACGCGGCACCTTGTGTGCCTGACGAGCTGACGCTGCCTGAGCGATGCGAAGTTGGCGTGTTTGGGATGGGCACGGGCAGCGGAATGCTGGGACTACCGGATTCGATCGCCGCGATGAGATTGGGATCGACGCCGTCCGGGCCACCGACGGGCGAGACGGCGCCTTCGCCGAGCAAGACGCCACCTAAGGAGCGTGCGCGTCGATGTGCGCTCGAGCTGAGCGACGACGAGGTCATGCGCCTTCGACGTGTCGAGTGCAGGATGGCGCTGCCACCCGCGGTGGTGTTGGATGGAGTAGTCGAAGCAGCAGCGGCGCCGAAGCTCGAAGGTGCAAAGGCACCGGAGGAGCTGCGTGTGCCGCGCGTCTCCCAGCCGAGCGTAGGCGAGCCCGAGTGGAAGGAGCTGGAAGCGGGCAGCCCCACGGACGAGCCCGAGGAGAGGGGCGAAGGATTGAGCGGAATGCCGAGTCCCAACGAGGAGTCCTCCTTGCGCTTGCCCATGGCGATGGTGGAGGCAGGTCGATCGACGGGCTCGAGAGCTGGCGAGCCTGTGGCGCCGGCTGCGATGCGCCTGGGCACGGCGGGCGGGCCCATGGAGCCGGTGGAGCTGGTGACGGACGACTTGCGAGTGAGGTTGGAGCCTGTGGTGGCGACGTCGTCGGAAGCGACCGAAGAAGCATCGTCGTCGACGACGCCAAAGCTCTGGAAGGGCGAGTGACGCGATGGGGTGCGGTTGAGCCTGGATGCGCCGGTCACAGCCCTGTGCAGTGGGTTGGAAGTAGCGCGTTCGCGGTCGAGTCGGACGGAGGTGCGGGCCAATGGTGAGGCACCCGTCGCGGCGGCTGCAGCGCTGTCGGCTGTCGTTGGTGTTGCACCTGCTGCTGTTTGGGAGGCGTCTCTGCGAGCATTCGGACGCTGTGATGCCTCGTCGACTGTATCTGATGCGGCCGAGTCAGAGCCGGTCTGTCTGCGCTGGCGCCGACCAGGTTGTGACGAGGAGACGGATGATATGGACGAGGGCGAAGTGGGCGAGAGGTGGTGGGCGACGCTTCCCTGGGACGAGGAGGTAGAGCCTCGTGCGCGGGGCATCCATGTAGCCGATGCAGGAGCCGGGGCATCTTCATCGTTGAGTTGCGCCTCGTCGTCGTTGACGTCGTCGTCGTTGGGCAGGATGGAGGCGAAGGCGAGCGGGCTGGAGAAAGAAGGGGCGGTGTCGAACGACATTCTTTTGGAGGAGCTTCGGCCGAGAGCCTTGTAGGCGGCTGCAGAGGGAGGGCTGAGGGAGAAGCCGGGCGAGGAGGTGGTCAGAGACGCACAAGCTGCGGGAGGCGAAGTGCTGGCATGGACGGACGACGCGGAGGCGGGTTGCTGAGAGGCGCCTTGCGAGTGTGATTGTTGTGATGGTTGCGGGGTCGAGGCTGTCGCGACCGGCTCAGCTGGTGTGGATGCGGATGCGGATGCGGAAGCGGTTGGGGGGCTGTGGTCGTCGGACGCGATGCGCGAATGCTTGAAGGAGCGGGTGGGAGAGGGCGACTGGTCGGATCGCGAGTGCTTGCCCGGTGCCGATGGGGGTGAGGTGGGCGAGGTGGAGGGTTGGAGCTGGTCGAGGGTGCTGCGGCGGCTGTGTGAAGCTGCTGCTTGGCTGAGCGACGAGGAAGGCGAAGGGCTCGGGCCAGTCGAGGACGGCGACGACTTTGGATCGTACGCCTCTGCGTCTCCGGCAAAAGACGAAGCGCCGAGTCGTGAGGGATCGCTGGCGCCAGGGCTGATCCTGGTGCGGTTGGCTGCGCTGAAAGGATCGGTAAAGTGGGTGGCCGAGACTGCGGTTGTGCAACGCGAGCAGCACCAATGTGGTCGAGAATGTGCAATGTGAGGGTGATGTGTAATCAAATCGCGACGAAGGGGGTGGGAATGGGATGGGGATGGGGATGAGGGAGGGATGGTGAGCGGGGCAGCGAGCCAGGGTCGAGAACGATGCCGATGCAGGCGGGGTGCACAGAAGACGCAAGCGAGCGGCCGTGTGCGAAATTGAGCGCACGCCAGCCAAAATGCGCCGGCAAAGGTTAGCGAGGTCGAGAGCGGATGCAGCGGCGGCGAGGAAGAGCGAGAGAAAGGCGAGGGCGCGTGGAGCGCGAAATTCGGCCAACGTGGAGGAATCGGACGACGTGCCGAACAGGCCGACCACAAGATCGGAGCGTAAAGCCAGGGTGGATGCCATGCACAGTTGATGCGTGTGAATGGAGAACGAGCAACGGAAGGTCATGAAGCCACGAGGAAGCCAGGCCGCCAAGCATGAAGCGAAGAAGACAAAGCGAGCGGCGTGAGAAAGGAGGGTGGAGAGCCGAGCGGGGCATGGCGAGCCAAATTGACACGGGCCGTTTGAGCGTGCATTAGCGACGGACGACAAGGGATGCGTTGACAGGCGCCACCAAGCGAGCAGATCCATCGTAACGAGGGCGACCAGCCACGTCCGAGCCATGGTGCCATGGTGCCATGGCATTGTCGTCGGCATACAGCCGCATCGATGTCGGGTCGGGTCAGTCCGTTGTGGGTGAGCGGGAGAGGTGGCAGAGCGAACAGGTGACCCACCAGCACGCCGAGGTGCAGCGAAATCAGAGAGCCGCGCGAATGCCGATGAAATTCGCGGGAGAGGGTAAATTGGGTGCGGAGTCGCAATCCCACCGAGACGCAGCAGACGCACGAGGCGGTCCACGCACGAGCACATCGCATCGCATTGCCGCAACGGCGAGCAGCAACGAAGCGATGTACCAGCATGGAGAGTCAAACGAGCAGAAAGAGACCGGGCGGGATGAGGTCGAGGTGTGGCGAGGCGTGCATGCAAAATGCGATGGCAAGCCGCAGAGAAGAAGAGTGAGCATGGCGGAGAGCCAACGCGCAAAAGGGTCGAGGCGCCACGAGAGGTCGGGGTCCGATCCGAGATGGATCATCATGCGTGGCCGGAAGAAGAGCCGCGAAGAGCAGAGCAAGCGAGTGATAAGGGGCGAAGAGTCGGAGGGGCGAGCGATGCAGCCACGCGAAGCACGTCAAAGCGCGGGAAGCCGGTCGGAGCCCCAATCGCATTGTGTGCACGACCCGGGGGTGGTTGTCAACAGATGTCGGAGATCCAGCAAGTCGGTGAGAGCCAAAGAGTCAAATGCCGTAGGAAGTCCGGGGAAGAGAGAGAGAGAGAGAAAGAGGATAGATCGTAGCGGGTCAGTTGGGAATGCTTCGTGGCTATCGTTGCTTGGCTTCCTCGCACCATCACTACGAGGCGAAGCTGGCGGGGGCGCACTTACCGAAGGTGTCGCTGCGTCTGGAGCTTCTGGCTGCAGGTGGTGGAGCTGCGCTGGATGATGGATCGGAAGTGGGAGCAGCCGAGGCGGATGTTGGGTGGGCGTCTTCCTCGAGCACATCAAACAGATCGCGGCTGCCGCGTTCGGCCAAGGAGCCATGGTGGGATGAGCTGCCGAGGGAGGATACGCGTGGGTTGCTCTGTCTGCGCGTGGTGTGGTCGATCGTCTCGTCGTCGAGATCAAAGATGCCGGCGGTGCTCGAGAGGCGCGAGGTGCGACGAAGGTCGGACGACGAGGCCTGCGAGCTGGCCGAGAGCGACGGCTGACGGCTGCCGTGATCGTCGGGCGTGTCTCCGGGCGGCGCGGGGCTGAACGAGGACATGGCGAAGCACGCGAGCGGGTGGAGAGGGATGCGCACGGGTGCGATGCGCCGAGAGGTAGGCAGCTCGCGCCGAGGTGTCTATGCGTGCTGCTCCATCCGCGGTGTTGATCTGAATATGAGGAGCCTCGTCGCGATGCAATAGGTCGAGAGTGAGTGGTCAGAGAGTGGAGACTGTGTGAAGATTGTGGGGAGAGGGGAGGGGGAACGGGAGAGAGGGAGGGCAAGGGTCGACGACGTAAGGTCGGGAGGAGGAGAGGGAGGCAGCGAGAGAGAAAGAGCAACACGCCTCGAGCTGGAAGCCCGCGCAGATTGGCAAGGTGAGGCTTGAACAAGACTTGTCGAGGCTGAGCCCGATGCCAAAGCCTTAGCGTGGATGAGTGTGGAGCGGCGCGGCGGATGCGGATGCAGCTTGGGAGGAGCTCGCTTAACGATGCCTTGCTTCCAAGTCGAGACGAGAGCTGCCAAGGGGTGTCACGCCCTAATCACCGTCGGCGCCGAATCCGTGCTCCTGCTAAAATTGGACGCCGCACACACCCTCTGCTTTGCTCTCAACGCGGTGGCAATCTTGGCAGGCCTGCTGTTGCTTGCTCTTGGCAGGCATCCTCTTGCAGGCCCAAGTGGTCGACGCTTGGGCTTTGCACTTGGGCTTGGCAGGGAGGGGCGGAGCTATCAAGAGGCAGGCGGATGTACCGAACTGCAAAGGCCAAAGCAGATCCGGCCCGGCTTGGCTTGCCCAGTGGGCCCGGCCGCTCAGGGTTTGGACCGTCCGTCCGCTGCTTCTCTTCATGCACCACCAACACATCAGAGCCGACGCGACGAAAATTTCAAAGTCAGACTGCGCCTAAAAATCGGCCGTTCGGCCTCCTCCCAGAGGACCCTGTTGTCCGGCGTCACGTTGAAAGCAAAAGCGCGAGCGAGCGAGGGGAAATGGAAGATGCGGCCGACACTTTGGCTCTGCTTTGCTAGTTCGCTTTGTTCATGCTTCGCTTGGCTCCAACGGCTTCGCCTCGCCAAAACCTCGACAAAGCTTCTCGAAGCGAGCTGCACTCTCGCATTGTGGCATCGTCTCGCGTTCTGCTCGCCGATCCCGATGTGGGGTAGGCGGCCTTGCCAAGCCGACGGGACGCGCTGCCATGCGTGGCGCACACACGACTCTTTTGCCAGGCGACCGCGCGCCTTGCAGCAAGGCATGCTCTTTCCATACGAACCGCATGTCGGCCATCTCTTGCATCGTGGCTTCGGCACGGATCCGCAAGTTTCACCCACTCTAACATTTTCGCAATTTCGCTCGGAAGAGAGCCTTGCATCAGCGTGGACACCTCCACGCCGTGCCTTCCTCCACCGCCAAGTGTCCATGCTTGCTGTCTTGCTACCACCGTGCTCAATCCCCATTTGATTCGACCATGGTTCGTCAAGAGGTGCTGGTGCTCGACATTGCATCCGATCCTTCGCTGGTGGCGCAGTACATCGACCACCATGCGCCGGGCAACGTTCCTCCCGCCGTGCTCGCCTCGATCCGCAGCGCGGGCATCCACAACATGCGCATCTTCAACTTTGCCGACCGCCTCGTGATGCTCATCGACGTCGATGACGATTTCGACTTTGCGAAAAAAGCCGCCTCGGACGGAGGCAATCCCGAGGTCGAAAAGTGGGAGCGACTCATGGAGAAGTTCCAACGCGAAATCCCAGACCCACACGGAAAACAGACGGACAAATGGAAACACACCCAACTCTGCTTCGACCTCTCCCAACACAAGTAACACCCCACTCAATGCGACGATTCGATCTAGAAATGTAGTATTGTATTATGGCGAAAGCCAGTGCAAAAGCGGTGGGTGATGGAGCTTATTCTACTTGACACGTTTGATGACCTGATCGTTGAGCCTGATGAGCGCCTGCTTGGCATCCGAGTCCGGCAGCACCTCGAGATGCTCATTGGCCCTCCTTGCATGCTCCTTGGCCAGCTCGGCAGTCCTCTGGATGCCGCGACTCCTCTCCACAAGTCGGAGCATCTTTTCCACATCCCCTTCGCCCTCGAACCTCCTTCCCACAAGCTCGTGGATACCCTCACCAGGTAGCTCCTGCCATGCATACAGCACGGGGGCAGTTGCCAATCCCAGCCGCAGATCCGCTCCACCCGAAGGCTTGCCAAACGCAGCCGAGGTCGACTGGAAGTCCAAAAGATCATCCACGAGCTGGAAGGCGATCCCCAGATTGCGGCCGTATCCGTACGCTGCGTCGCGAATCTGCCTCATCTCGTGCGCCGTCTTGCTATCCGCGCCGGCCTTGTGGATCGCATCGCCCCCGCAGCCGGCAAGGATGACCGAGGCACGTGTGGATTTGGCAATCAGCGCCGCCGTCTTGAGATACGTCTTTTGCAGGTACAGCGAAAAGTGCGCTGGCGTCGGCTGGTTCTCCGCTTTCCCTGCCGCTGAACCCTGCGCTTGGTCGGGGGAGAGACCCATGTTGTACGCCAAGACGCCCTCGGTATCCCACACGTGCGCATG
Source organism: Moesziomyces antarcticus (assembly GCF_000747765.1). NCBI lineage: Eukaryota > Fungi > Basidiomycota > Ustilaginomycetes > Ustilaginales > Ustilaginaceae > Moesziomyces > Moesziomyces antarcticus. The sequence continues at coordinate 176,140 of NW_014639007.1, read as the reverse complement.
CGAGCCCTTGGTCGCATCGCCCGCCTCGGCCGCCTGCGACTTGAGCTGCATCACCTCGCCCTCGACCAGGTTGGCAATCACCGTCGCGAGCAGTTCGACCACCTCGGCATCGCGTAGCCTCGCCAGCGCCACCGATGCGCGCCCGAGCAGGAAATCGCCGCCGAGGATGCTGAGCTTGTTGCCGAACGCCGAGGGTGCCGAGGGCGCACCGCGACGCAGCGGCGAGGCGTCGATCACGTCGTCGTGCAGCAGCGACGCCACGTGGATCATCTCGGTGATCTCCGCCAGTCGACGCTGCGTGGGCAAGATGGCTCCCGACGCCGACGCGAGCGCCTCCGCCGCCGCCCCACCATCCTGCGCCTCGGACGACGGAAGCGAGCCCTCGATGCTTTCCATGTGCGGGTTGAAGTCGTTCAGCACGCTGCCCGGCGACAGCGGCTCGTTGATGCCCATCTCGCGCTCGATCGACTTGCCCGTATCGGTGCGCGCCGACGACGCCTGTGCCTGCGCCAGCAGCTCCGGATACAGCGGCGAGAGTCCGTTGACCGCCTTGCTCATGAGCAGCACAATGAGCGGACGCACGTGCTTGCCCTCCGCCTGGAAGTAGTACTTGGCTATCGTGTCCAGGCTCGGATGGCCCGAGCCCAACAGCGACGACACGTTCGACCGCAGCGACGACAGCTCCGACGACACAAGCGACAGCGGGTCGTTGATGATCGGCGTCGATGCAGGCTTGGACGCGCTCGACGAGGATGAAGCAGATGGCGCTGCGCCAAAGAATGCAGCTGCTGATGTCGAGCCTGACGACGAAGACGATGACGCTGTTGGGTGCGAGGCGGATGACGAGGCGGGGAACTGGCCGAGCTGGTCCTGCACCAGGTTCTTGGCCTGGTCAATCGCGGCTGCCCAGCTCGACTGTGCGCGTGACCTAGCAGCCGACACCGACGCTGATGCCGTCGTCGTCGACGCACGCAGCGTTCTGGCGGCTAGAGTGCGGCTCCGGGGCACGCTCGAGAGCACCGAACGAGCGAGCGTTGGCGGCATGATTGAAGTCGCGTCGAGCTACGGTGGAGATGGACGTGGCACTGATCCGCCCACGGTGGTGGTTTCTGAGGAGAAAGGTCCGATGGAGTGGTTGTGGGCTGTTGACAGGGCTAAGTTAAGATTGGTCGGTTGCTGCCAACCCAAATGTGGAGATCGAGAGCAACTGTCGCTGCTGAGCTATCGCTATCCTCGCAAAATGAGAAGATCGTGCGCTCGCCGCGAAGAAGAAAACGCTCGCCTGGCGCGGCCCCGTATGTGTCCGAGCAAAAATCGCCGGATCAAGTCAGCCTTTCATTCCGCTTTCCGGAGGGCCATCCAAGCATTCCTTCGGCAGCGATTTTCCTTCGGAATGTCGGCCTACTTCGATGCAACACTTTCCTTATTATACAAAATCTTCTCGCGCGAGATGATGCTGGGGACTAGCGGGTCCGATTGGAGAGCGGGAAGGCGAAGGCTCTGCGAAAAAAGCAAAGGCGCTCTCGGAAGACTCAACTGCCTCCATCGAGCCGCCCGTCATCATCCGTATCACTCCAACACCGCTGCGTCCGATCCTCCTAGCGCGGCGCACGGCATCAGCATCCAGTACGAGATGAGATCGTCTGCCGTCCTCGACCTCGCACACACCGTAAGTTGCGCCGTCACCTACTCCAACTCTCGCATGCCCCCGGTATGACTGGATTCTGACCAGTCTCGTCTGGCATTTCTTCTCAACAGGCCCTCACACTCTCGCAAAGGAGGCTCGTCCGCGTCAAGCTCAGGAAGGAGGTGCCTGGTCTCGGTAGTGCCGGAAGCATTGTGCTGGTGCAGCCCGGTCGCATGCGCAACGTGCTGCTGCCCGCCTGCAAAGCCACGTACGAACCGCTCCCCACCCCCTTCCAGCTCTCGCTCAACAAGGTCAGCGCCGCGGCTGTAGAGGCGCAGCTCGAGACCGCACAGGCCGAGCTGAACCGTCAGCAGACGCGCGACGCCCTCTCCAAGGAGCTCGGTGCAATCCAGCTGCTCAGCCTGCGCAGGAAGCTCGAGGCGGTCCCGACTGTGGTGCTCTCGCGACCCACCACGACCAAGTACAAGCCGGCATCTGCCAGCGCTGCTGCTAGCGAAGGCTCCAGCTCTGTCGACGCCGACCTCCCGCGTCCGCCACTGACGATTCAGGGTAGCATTGCCGGTTCGGACATTGTCGCCTTCCTGCGCGAGAACGGCGCATTCGATCTCGAGACCGACTTTAGCCGCGACGCCAAGCCGGTGCAGCTCAACCGACTCACCGCGGCGCAGATCAACACGGCGTGTGAGTTTCAGCTGGTCAACGCAGCCAACAGCCCGGACGCAGACGCGATCGACAAGCTCGGACGCATCAAGAAGACGGGTCGATACACGCTGGTGGCACACATTCTGCCGTCGAACATCCGTGTCCGCATCCCCGTCGTGGTTCGTCCCAACGCCGCAAGCTACGTTGCATCCTCCGCCCAGGCGGCTGTAGCATCGCCTTCGATCGCAAGTATGGCTTCGCAGTCGCGCTCGTACGCCACATCGGCCACCCAAGCGCCCACGAGCATGGAGACCGCCATGCGCAGTAAGCTCGAGCAAGAGTTCGGACCGCAGGTCGAGGTCAACATCCGCAACGACTCGAGCAAGCACGCTCACCATGCCGCCATGGCGGCACAGGGAGGCGGCAATGGCGAAACGCACTTTTACGTGCACGTGGTGTCGGACAAGTTTGCCGGCATGCCGCAGATCAAGCGCCACAGAGCGGTCAATGCGCTGCTGGCTGGAGAGTTCGAGCGCGGTCTGCATGCGCTTAGTCTGAGGACAAAGACGTGGGCAGAGGAGAATCGAGTGCCCGCGGAAGGGCAACAGCAAGCAGAGAACAATGTGAGCATGTAACACCCACGGCAATCTCTCTCTCTCTCTCTCTCTCTCTCTCGCGCGCGCGCGCTCTTTGAACCCCGGGTCTTTTGTTCGGGCCATGTATTCTAGCTTTCCTCCCTCATGTTGGTCAAATTGTCCTTCCCCCAGAACAGCGCGCGCGAGAGAGAGAGAGAGATGTTGGCGCGTGCAAGTGGTTGAGGAGGATCTTCTTATTGACATGTCTTTTTCCTTTTACTAGATTGGTGATGGGAGTGAGTGTCCACGTGCACCCGAGGAGGGGTCTGGAAGTCTATGGACCGCTCCAGAGTCGTCATTGCACCCTACATCGCCGCTGGCAACAGGCGACATTTTGTCCGCCTTCTACACGCCGCCACCCAAACGGGCCAACGTATCTTCTGCACGCGCAACACCCTCGCAGCAGGCCAAGTTCTTCCGCCGCGTCACCAAGCACGATGCGCTCGAACCGAGCCAGCGACAGAACCAACTCAACCTCATCGGCGGCATCCTCGCCGGTGCAGCTGCAACGTACATGGTGCTCTTTGCCGACTTTGGTCAGGCCGGCGCAACCAACTGCTTCACAGACTTAAGACTTCTTGTTTGGGGCCCAGAGGGACCTCCCAAACTCTTCTAAATGCCAATATTCTCTTGCCTAGTGGAGGTGACGACGGATGGTTTTGAGTCGGTATGCCCAGAAGCGTTTGCGTACACTGTCGACGGTAATGAGTCGCTTGACCAGATGCTCGGCACGCTGTTCAGCATCGGGGGTAGCAGAAGTGATGCAGTCGAGACACCATTCGAGCGCACCGACGGGACTACGACCCATGATATCCACCGTGGCATCCGCCTCGGCCTCCTTTGGCGTCGACACGAGCGTCTCCACCCACGGCAGGGCTTCCGACATCGGCGTCCTCAGCTCGTGTGGGACGGAAGTGTGCAGGGCCCGGAGGTGGGTCCAGGCAGAGGCATTGTTGGGTGTGCCCAGGATGGATGCGCGCGCATACGCCTTTTCGAACGCAATCGTCTTGCGCACCTCCTCGATGCGCTCCTGGTCCACACTGATGTGTGCAGAGATGCCAAAGCGTGCAAAGCACACGTACCACCGATGGTTCCACGCCGAATTATTGCGCACATCCTCGCGCAGCAACTCGTCCACATAGTCCAACTCGCCCTCCCACAGCTGCGCAAACTGCGCCTTACCCGGTTCCTCCACCGCCTCTTCCACCGCCGTCGGGAGGGACAGCCCTCCAAAGTGCGCAAGGACCCACTGGCGATACGCCCAGGTATGGTAGTTCTTTGCATCGCGTGCGAGATTGTCGGCGCTAAACTGGAGTTCACTGCTAGGGTCGCCAAGGGCAGCCACGACGATGCGACGATGCTGCCAGACCTGGTAGCTCTTCATGTTGGCGTGCGCGAGGTTGTCGAGCCAGCCGAGCTCGGCACGCAGCACGCCTGCGCGCCCGCCGGGTAGCTTCTCGAGCTCGGGTGCGTACAGCAGGATGTTCGCCCGGTAGTGCCACACTGAAAAGTGGCTCGGGTTGAGCTGGATCAGATGTGCGGTCAGCGCGAGCCCGCGCGCGCTGAGCTCCATCCCCTCCAGGGGCACCGAGGTGGCGGGGGCGTTGGAAGCGACAAGTGCACGGTAGACGTCCATGGCACTGGAGTACTCGGCGTTGTACAGGATCGGACACATGGGCGATGACGACTCGGCCTGAGCAACGGGCGTCACGTCCGACCAGACGGCGGAGGTGGCATCGAAGGGGAGGTAGGGCGAGCACAGCTCGTCGAGCACCGAGCGAGGTGCGGTGTCGGTCATGTTTGGAGGGAAGGTGGTGGTGGGCTGCCAACCCTGTCCGCTGCTGTGTGGCTGCGTGGAAAGGCAAAGGCGAACGAGGCAGGAACAAAGGGAGCATGAGGGGCGCATTCCCACGGTGTCCAAAACCGCCTCCACGCCGATCCAACAAAGGGGACCCTGCGCTGTCAATCTAACAAAATTCGAAATTCGTGCGCCGTGTTGGATTCGCGCGAGTCGGAGCACGGCAGCAGAACAACACCTCAGCTTTGGCTCAGCTTTAGGCTGCACGTCTCTGGCTGCTCCTCACCTCCATCTTTCACCCCACGCCGCTACTCGAGATGACGTCTACACTGACTGCGCCCGCTGCATCCGCTGCGCCTACGAAGACTGCTGCATCGTCATCGAGCAGCGCCGCATCGGCAGCCGCCAGCACCGCAGCGCCCACCGACGCCAAGGCGGCGCTCGAGCCAGCGGACATCTCGTCGCCACACCAGCTGATCGACTGGGTCGACACAATGCTCGGCCAGCTCGAGACACGTTTCGACGACATGAACTCTCAAGTGTCTGCGCGCAGTAGGTGCCTCCCTTCTTCAACCTGCTCATATGCAACCTCGGCGCTGACACTTGGACTTTTGGCGGCACAGTGAACGAGATGAGCACGCGCATCGACGCGCTCGAAACCTCGATCCAAGGTAAGCCCCAATCCCTCACCCAATCGCATCGTAGCAAGCATCTTGCTCACACTCAGTGTTGTGCATGCAGACCTCATCCATGGCACCACTTCGCCCGTCGCAGCCACGCATTCGGACGCATGAACGCACGGTTTCCATTCCTCTTTCCCCCATCATGCGCGCGGCCGGGGTGGCACTCTGCGTCCACCCGTCTCTCTCGCCGCAACTGCGTGTGCATCACTGGCTTGCGCAGTGCGTTGTTGGCGGCGCCACCTCCTGCGCGCGAGCTCGGCATCGATCGTGGCGAGTGCGCACACGAACGCCTCGCGGCCGAGCCCAGGAGCGCCAGATTGGTCCTTGTCGCCCAGCTGCACGGCATAGTCCCACACCTGCGCCAGGAAGCGCGCTGGCAGCCGACTGCGCTTCCATACGCGCCGCACGCTCGTCGCACCCAACTCGTCCGCACTCGCGCCGGGGTCTGTATCGGCCGCGGCGGGTGGGGCGTCGGACTCGAACCAACCCCGTAGCGCGTGCACGCCGGCTGTGCGCGGCTGTTCGCGCAGCGTAGATGCATTCGAATCGCTCTCGTCCCTGCGCCTGTGCTTGCGGCGTTGGACCTGGTCGGCGAGTGTGGCTGTGAAGAGCGCGTCGTATCGCGCGCGTGCGCTTGCATCCGGCGTCTTCCACCATGCCGGCACCGCGGCTGCAGGGGCACGTTTGGGCGCGTCGGCGAGCTGCACGGCGCGCGTGGGCATCCAGCTCCCCACATCCGTGTGGCCTGGTCGCACGCTCAGATCCGAGTGCGTGCTGCCGCTACGACTCACGCCATACTGCTTGGACGGCGCGCCGTCGGCAAGTGACCTTGCACCCCCGGCGGCGGGTGTGGACGCTTTGAACAGCGGTAGTGCCGATGCAGCCGTGCCGATGAGCGAGCTCACCACCCCACCCGTGGCCGTGGATGCGGTAGCGGTGCGGTGTGGTGTGGTGGGTGGCCGCCCGCGTGCGGGGGGCGGTAATTGCACGTCGGTGCGCACGTCGGTCTCGAGCGTACGCCGCAGCTCGCTGCTCGCCTCGTCGCTCAGACTGATGCTCGTAAACACATTGCTGCCGCTCTTCTTGTGACTCGCGGTACTGGCTGTGCTGGATGTGTTGGGGGTGAGATTTGTGGCGCGCGGCGTTGAGGGTTTGTATGGTCGCGTTGGAGCTGCAGGCGGAGCGGATGTGGTTTCGGCGGCTGGACTTCCGAAGCGGAACGATTTGGCTGCGCCGTCTGGTGCGCTCCTCTGCGCGGCGGTGGGTCGCGGTGGAGGGACCGGCTTGAGCGGCTTCTTAGGAACCGATGGTGGCACCTCTCTCTTCGCACGCTCGCTTTGGCCCACCGTGGCACTTCTCGGTGGAAGCGCAGGTGGCGTGCGCTGTACATCCATCGTCGCCACGCCGCGCTTGAACCCCGGCGTATACGTGGCATACCCGACCGCCGGCTTGTCTTTCGTGACGGGCTGGAACTGGCCGAACTCGGTGAGCGTCGGACTGGGCGCCAGACTGGGCTGCGTGGGGCGCGGGGGAAGACGCGGGGTGGTGCTGGATGCCGAGGCGGTGGAGGAGGTGCTGCCCTTGCGCTCGGGCGAGCCGGACGTGCTGCGCGGCATGACGGCATGCGCAAACATGGGATGCGTGTGGTCCTGCTCGTCCAGGCTCGTATCCAGCATGTGCCGCGCCGCACGCTCGTCCGACAACAGCGACGATGCAGGACTAGCTGTACGCCGCAGCGCATCCGCGGAAGGGTCTTCGGCAAATAGCCCCACAATGGCGCGAGGTGCCATGGCCGGTGTCGATCGGCCTGATGCAGTTGCAGATGCCGAGGCGGCCGTGGAGTCGTCGTCCGCACCGGAGCGGCTGCGACTCGGCGGGACGGGGCTGTGAGCGCTGCGCGGAAGACTCTTGTTCATCAGCTCACGCAGGCTCAGTCCGCTGTCCGACTTTCGCAGCGTGCTGCCCGTAGCATACGAGGGTGAGGTGGAAGCTACGACTGCAGGCGATGGTGCACTTAGCATGCCGGATGCAGAGGTGGTAGGGATCGAGACTGTCGCCACGCGCGGCGAGGCGGGTGCATTAGCCGCCGAGAACGGGTTGTTGCTTGCTGTACCGGCGCGGTTGTGCGGTGTGGATGCGGAGCGTGCAATGGGATCCAGGCCGCCAGATGGACGTGCTGGTGTCTGAGGCGCGCGACGAGTGGCGGTGACCGGGCTGCCGGCATGCGTGACGCTGTTTTGCTCGAATGCCGCGAGCGCCGCACGAAAGTTGATGGGCTCCGAGTGGGCATCGTGCTCGTGCGCGAGTGATGCTGCGCTGCTGCCACTCGCCATGGTGTTGGCGGTGCAAAGGGTGCGGTCGTCGAATCAGGTTGGGAAAGCAATGTTCCAAGAAAGGTCCATGGCGTGTGCGGTGTCGAGTGTTTCAAGAGAGTGACAACATTCTAGAGCCGAATCGCAGTCTTCGAGGGAATGAAACGAGTGATGGAGGCGAGGTGACGGGCCAATGGTGGTGATGGTAGTGAGCGTGAATGACGGGCGCCGAGGGGTCGCGTGGCATTGGGCAGGCAGCGGGGCAGTCCTTCGCCGCCTCCAAAGGTGGAGGTTCGCCGCGCAATTTCACCCCCCCCCCCAAAACCCCGGCCTGATGGTCGATGCCCTTTCATCCCTTTACTTCGGTCACCATCTCCAACTCACTGCTGCATCTTTGCTTGAGCTCGACACGAGGGCACGTATGCTGACTATGCTTCTGTGCGCTGTATTTGTCCGTGTGTGGGGTATAGAATGGCAAATCGGCAGGACGATGAGAGACGCTATATCAAAAACACCACCAGCAGAAGCAGGAGGAGCACCACGATCAGGATCCACACACACCATCCGCCCAGACGCTCGTCCGAGATGCGCACCACCTCGTCCATCTTGCGCATCGCCTTGCCCAGCCGCCCCTGGCTCTGCTCCACCTCGCCATCAAACGCGTCGATGATCTCGATCTGCTCGCCGATCTCCTGCCCCATCATGCCCGCCTGGTTGCGCAGGCTGTTGAGTGTCGTGCCGATCTTGTCCAGCGTAGAGTCCTGCCGCGACATGAGAATCTGCGTGCATCGCAACATCACCAAGACTCAGGTCAATAAAGGCTTTCCTGCTTCGAGAAGCATGTCAACGAGGCAAACTTACCTGCTGCTGTTCACGCTCGAACGCCTCTGTCGCATCTTCGTCTTGGCCATCCACATCGATCTTGACCGAGTCGAATGCAGAACCACCGCGTCCACCGGGAGCTGTTCGACTGACCACTTTGGAAAGCGCCTTGATCTCGGCCTCGCATTCCTCGACGAACGCTTTGCGGCGGCGCAGTTCGTCGGGCGTCACGCCGAAACGCTCGGGCCCGCTGCGCTCCACCACCGCCACGCTCTGCTTGACATCCTCGACATCCTGCCGCAATCCTTCGATCGCATCCGAAAGCCGGTCGTACGCCGAGTCGATCTCGCTCGATGTGCGGCGCAAAGATGAGCCACCGCCTCCCGATGCACTCGATGAAGCGCTCCTCGCGACGAGCTGCCTGTACGATTCGCTCAACGAGCGCGCCGACGCCAGCGAGCTTTTGAGGTCCGATGCAAAGTCGTGGTAGGGATCGCGCGACATGTCGTGACTCGCTCGTGTCCAAGTGGCCTCACCTTCCAGATCGATGGGCTAGTGAATGCAAGAGCAAGGGCAAGGTGTTGCTCTTTCTGCCAAGTGGAGCCAAGGCGGGAAATCGCCAACACCGCCTCGCTGCAGCTGCATTTGAATCGGGAGCCCAATCGGGACACGGCTCACACTCAGCACGGACCCTGAAGCTCAGCCTCGCCTAGCCGTGCTGACCAACACCAACACCACCATCACCTTCCGACGTTCGTTGTTCCGGCTCCTCTCTTCAAAGCAGCACCATCGTCCTTCCATCTCTCTGCTGCTATGACTGCGACCTGAACACCTTTGTTTGTTGCATTCCATCCGTACTCTGTCCCGCTAATCCTATAGACCTTCCGCCATGTCCGTCACACTCCCCATCATCCACTTCAACGACGTCTACCGCGTGCGCCAGAACGACAAAAAGAGCGGCGGAACCATCGGCGCAGACCAGTTTGCCGCAAAGATCCAGTCCATCCGCGAGTCCTGGGGTGAGCCGTCCGATCTCGCCAACCTCCCCCCACCGCCGCCGTCCGACGGCGTTCGCGACTGGTCCGAGCATGCAACCGCGCGCGAGCGCAAAGGTCTCGTCCTCTTCAGTGGCGACCTCTATTCGCCCTCGGTAGAGTCGAGCGTCACCCGAGGCACCCACCTCGTACCCGTCATCAATGCCTTCAACCTCGACTGCGCCTGCCTCGGCAACCACGACTGGGACTTTGGCTATCCCCATCTCCAGACTCTCATGGCGCAGAACAACTTTCCCTGGCTCTTTTCCAACGTCGTGGACCGAACCAACGTTACCAACTCTGCCCAGGACAAGGAGGGTGACGGTGGCGGCAGCACAAACTGGGACGAGGACTTGTGCGACGACGATGCCCAGGTCGCCGGCACCTTGCGCTCCTGGACCACCACCGTACAGGGCGTCAAGGTCGGCTGCATCGGCATCGTCGAAAAGGAATGGATCGCCACCGTCCCCAACTTTCCGCACGGCCTCGTCTACCGCAACATGGCCAAGACCGCGCTCAAGCTCAGCCGGATCCTGCGTGATCCCGCAGGCGAGGCGTGCGAGCTTGTCATTGCCATCACCCACAGCCGGCTGCCCAACGACATTGACTTTGCCAACGAGGTCGGTGCGGTCGCCAACGCCGATGCCACCTCCCACGGCGTCGATCTCGTGCTCGGCGGTCACGACCACATCTACTACGTCGGCAACGGCGCAGCCCACTACGACGGCGACGCCTTCCAACGCGGCGAGCCAGGCACCGAAAACGACTCGGCTGCCATGGTCGTCAAGTCCGGCACCGACTTCCGCGACCTCTCCGAGCTCAAGCTCGAGCTCTCCGAGCGCGACGACGCTGCCGTACGCAAGCGCACCATCCGCAGCCTCAGCGTCAAGCGATACCGCACCCAGGCCTCCGACCCATCCCTGCCAGCGGTCAAGACGTTGCTCGACGACCTGCTTGCCAAGATCAGCAAATCGACCGGTCAGAGCGTCGCCTACACACTCACGCCCTGGGACGTGCGCAGCGAAAAGGTGCGCACCGACGAGTCGGCGTTTGGCAACTTTGTCGCCGACGTGCTCATGAACTCGTACGAGGAGGTGCTGCGCGAACGCGACAACCGCGGCGAGCTCAGCGAGCGCCGGCCGCCCAGTGCGCGCGAGGTCGACTGCTGCATCATCTGCGGCGGCAGCCTCCGCGGCGACCAGGTGTACGGCCCGGGCAAGATCGCGCTCTCGGACGTGCTCGAGATCCTGCCGTTCGAGGACGCCGTCGTGTGCAAGGAGCTCAAGGGACAGGACATTTGGGACGCGCTAGAGAACGGCCTGTCTGCTTGGCCCAAGCAGGAGGGCAGATTCCCGCAGGTCGCAGGCATGATGGTCAAGTGGGACTCCACCAAGCCGCCGGGCAAGAGGCTCGTCAGCGTCGAGCTGCTCGACAACCCGCTCGACACGCCCGCCTCGGCGCAGCCCAAGGATGCAAAGCACGGGGATGCCAAGCACGATGATGCCGATGTGGGCAAGCTGCGTCGCTTCTCGCTCACCGAGCTTCCCGGCGGCGGATACGATCTAGAGGTGCACAGGCCGGCGCTGGTGAGCAGAGGCGCGCTCGAGTTGGACAAGACGTACCGCGTGGTGACGCGCGAGTACCTCGCCGAAGGCTACGACGGCTTTGACGCGCTCAAGCGCGGCCGCTTTGTGGTGGACCACGAGAACGGTCAGCTCATGTCGGCGATTGTGCGCAAGTTCCTGCTGGGCGCCAGCTATCTGTGGCGCATGAAGCAGATCCGTCGGCTGCAGGACGGGCAGGGCACCGACGGCTCGGCGGCGCTGCCGGGGCCCGACGGACCAAAGGCCGAGGTTGAGGACGACAAGATGCGCGATGTGGATACGCTAAGTAAGCGCACGCGGATTGCGATCACGCGCGCGCGCTCGCTCAACCTGCTCAAGCGTGCCATCAAGCCGAGCACCCAAGCCGAGCTGCCCACGACGCCCGTCAAGCGCGGCCGTGCCGGATCGGCGGGCGAGTGGTGCATGGTGGTCGACCAGTCGCCCGGCGGCTTCCGCGACGCACTCCACATCGGCGGATCGGAACACCACTCGGCCTACGACTCGGTCTCGCGCCGCTTCAACGAGCCGCTCACCGCGCCACACTCGTCCGCGACATCAGCCGCCGCCGCAGTTGATGGTGTCAATGGGGTGGACACGGCGTCTCGTGCTGCCAAGCGCACGCGCACCGACGCCGCGCAGAACGGAGGTGGACACGACAGCGCGCTGTTTGATCCCACGCTCGCGTCGGGTCTGTTGACGCAGATCCGCGAGTTGCTGGCGCTCGTGTCGCGCGCAGCCGCGCAGGATGGACAGCTGTACACGGGCGACACCTCGGATCAGCCTGCGGCTGCAGCGCACGATGAGGTCGAGGGTGGCGATGCGGCGATTGCGCTGGGTGCGACTGCGGACGATGGCGACGACCATGCGGCGCTGGCACTGCTTGCGGCCGGTGCATCGCGCGCTCAGCGGGGCGAGCCGACTGCACTCGAGAGAGAGATCGTCTCGCGCGCCACGGCGTTGCGTGCAGCATTCAGCACGCTCGAGGAGGCTGCAAAGACGCTCCCCGGCGCAGCGGAGATGGGCATCACCGACCAGCGTCGTCTCATCGCTGCACTCGACAGCCTCGTCCAAAAGCAAAACACCGATCTGAAAAATCTCCCCCAAACCCATGCCGATCCCGCCAACAAGGAGGAGGGAGAAGCAAAGCCGAGGTTTGGCAAGGGGGCTGTGGCATCGAGCTCGTTCCACCTCGATCAGGGACAGATGGACCAGCTGCGTTCGGATATTAGTGCGGCGACGCAACCGCGTGCCGACGATATGAATCTTGCCTTTGTATCGCCACTGGTCGATGGACGACTTGTCGACATTGCACGCTCCACCTAAACCCCACACGCAGTCGTCAAAGCAAAGAAAATAGAATAGATTGCACGGTGGCGGTTCAGAGATAGAGGGAGGGGCTAAAGATGATGCTTCCTTCGCGCTCGAGCATTGCGAGTGTCTGCTCGAACTTTGTGGCGAGACCTTCGTTGCCAATGGCCTTGGCGGCTTGGACGAGTTGGCGGATGAGTTCCTGGAGTCTGCGCATGCATCGGATGATGCTCCCCTCAAAGACGTCCGTAAGCTTGCAGATTTCGGCAAACTTGGCTCCCTGACACCACTGCAACACCAGATCCATCAGCTCCACCTTGAACGACGACACATACTCCTCTTCGACCAGCTCCAACTTGGATTCGATCGACACCTTGGCGATGCGACGCGCGGTTTCCTGCATGATGCGCAGCGGAGCAGCCAGGTTTTCCGCAAGCCGCGTTTGGGTGGTGCTCTTCTCGCCGAATACAAAGCACGACAATAGCGCCGCACACTGCGCCGGTTCGAGGTCGTTGAAGACGCCGTTAAAGATCATCTCCGTCAGCAACAGTTCGTCGCCCGTACTGATCTCGCACGCCACGCGGCCCTTCTTCTCCACCACATCGTCGGCGGTCGTGAATCCCAGCCGACGCAGCACGCGCTTGCGGCACTTGAGCTCGTCGAGCTGCAACACCGAATGCGCCGCCGCGATCTTCTTGGCCACACCCTCGACCACCTCCTGTGCCTGCTGCTTTTGCGCATACGCCGCATACAGCTGCGGCAACGCCTTGTCCGTGCGCAGCGGCGACGCGGCCAGCTTCTCGTCGAGGATCTTGATCTTCTCCACCAGATGCGCAAACGCGTCGTCCTTGATCTTCATGTCCTTGATCGGATCCAGCAGCGGCACACCCTTGGCGAATCGCCGGCGCACCTCGACGAGGTTCTTGCGCACCGTCTCGCGCGGCTCGCTCGGACGCAGATCCTTGGCGAGGAAGATGCGGATGCCCGACAGCGCCTCGACCGTCGAGAGCAGAACGGGCACCACCACCATCTCGCCCTTCTTGCCCTCGGGGCACGGCACAAACGGCGCCGCCTCCTTGCCCTTCTTCTCGCCCGAGCCCGCCGCACAGTGCAGCAGCACGTCCACCACATACTGGCTCTGCGGCGGCGCGTTGGGGTCGATCGCCGGCGCGCGCTTGCCCGGCGTGTTGGGCAGCCGCTTCTCGTACGACACCACCGCGCCCCAGCCAAAGTCGAGCTCGTCATGGCACACCTTGACGAGCCGGCCCGGCTGCAGGAAGGGCAGCACGTACGACGGATGCGTCACCACCGCCTGCACATCCTTGCGCAGCGTCTCGAGCTGGTGCTTGACGTCGTAGTACTCGGCCACCTCGTCCTCCCTCTCGACCTTGACGCCGTCGCGCTCCTGCTCGGCAGCCTTGAGCTCCGCCTCGAGCGCCGGCACAGACGCGGCGTTCTGGAACTGGTAGAAGCAGCGCTCGAGCATGTACTCTGGCGAAATGCCTTCGACGCGCATGAGGTTGAGAATCATGTTGTAGCCTAGGTGGAACGCCGAGTTGAGCCGGTCCGCCTCGCCCTTGACCATGGTCTTGGCCGCACTCGGCTCGAGCTTCTCATCGAACATCATGATGACGATGCCGCGGTCATCAAGGCCTCGTCGACCGGCACGCCCGGACATCTGGATGAACTCGCCCGAGGTGAGGTTGCGGAACTCCTTGCCGTCCCACTTGTTGACCGCGGTGAAGACGACGGTCTTGGCGGGCATGTTGAGGCCGATGGAGAAGGTCTCGGTGGCAAAGAGCACCTTGATGAGGCCCTCTTGAAACAGAATCTCGATGACCTCCTTGAGGATGGGCAGCAGGCCGCCGTGGTGGATGCCGATGCCGCGGCGCAGGAGCGGCAGGATGTGCTCGATCTGGGGGAGGCCGCGGTCCTCCTCGGAGAGCGCGTTGATGGCGTTGGTGAAGACGGTCGACACCATCTCCTTTTCGTCTTCGGTGTTGAACTCGAGCTTGCTCATCTGGAGCGCCAGCGCCTCGCACTCGCGCTTGCTGAAGGCGAACACGATGACCGGGTTGTAGTTCTTGACCATGATCATCTTGACGATCTTGTAGATATCCGAGGGGCCCTTCTTGCCGCCGCCTCCGCCCTTCTTGACCTGGCCCTTGCGTTTTCCGCCGCCGGCGTTGGGATCCGCGACGTCCTCGCCCTTGGAGTCGGCGAGCGCACCCATGGCCTTTTGGAAGTTGTCCTCGCGGAAGGTGCCGCGCTCGTCGACGACGAGGTGGATGCCCTCGCCGCCCTGCGGGAAGAGGTAGTGCTGGAGCGGCGTGGGGCGGAAGTCGGTGTAGACGACGTGGCAGGGCTGTGCGTGGGTGTGTGCGATCCACTCTGCAAACTGCATGGCGTTGGGGATGGTCGCCGAGAGGAAGACGTAGCGCACCTTGCGCGGCAGGAGGATGATCGTCTCTTCCCACACCACGCCGCGCTCCTTGTCGCGCATGTAGTGGATCTCGTCAAAGACGACCCATGCGACCTCGCGCATGATCTCGGAGCCGCGGTAGAGCATGGAGCGCAAGATCTCGGTGGTCATCACGAGGCACGATGCCGAGGGGTTGATGGTGACGTCTCCGGTCATGAGGCCGACGTCGCCGAACTCTGCGGTGAGCTCACGGAACTTTTGGTTGGAGAGCGCCTTGATGGGCGAGGTGTAGACGACGCGCTGACCATTCTTGAGGCACTGTGCGATGGCGTATTCGGCGACGACGGTCTTGCCGGCCGAGGTGTGCGCCGAGACGAGCACCGACTCGTTGCGCTCGATGCACGAGACCGAGTTGCGCTGGAAGGGGTCGAGGGTGAATTTGTAGTGCTTTGCGGGAGGGTCGTTGGGCACATGCTGGGAGAGCGGCACGTAGGGGTAGTCGGGTGGCAATGCAACCTGGTGGCGCACCGAGTGTGTGACGTGCATCTTCTTCTCGGCGGCGTTAGTGGTGGCGAGGTCGGTGCTGGAGGAGCCGTCTGCGTTGTCCGCAGCAGCTGCATCGTTGGAGTCGGCAGGAGCCAGCCCGCCTTCCATGGGGATGGACTGGGTGGCCTCGTCTGTGAATTCGTCCGTGACGACGGTGGGGACGGGAGCCGGAGCGGGCTTGATAGGGCCGTCGCGTCGTTGGCGTTTGGACGGACCAGGAGCAGATGCGGCGTCGTCGGAAGACGAAACATCAGCGGCAGCGGCAGCCTGATCGTTCTTTGCGGCGCTGCCATTCTTTTGTTTGGTGATCGATGTGTCTTTGGAAGTGGAAGCCTCTGTGGACTTGGAAGCCTCGGCAGCAGCAGCGGCAGCCGCAGCCTTGGATCGCTTGCGCTGCTTCTTGGATGGCGAGGAGCCGGATGAGGTGGCTGGGCTGGGCGCTGCCTCTGCAGGCGCGAGGAAGTCGAAGAGGCCGTCTGGATCCATGATGGCTGGCCGGTGGAAGTGGTTGGAGGGGCGGAGGCAAGGTCTGCGATCGGCAAACCAGGGTCTCGTCTGCACTCGAGCTTGGCTGAGCTGCTCTTGCAAAAAGAAGCGCCGCTGCACGGCTCAAAAGAAACATTTTTTCGTGCAGCCAAAACTAACTCCACTCGAGACGGCTAAGTCGTGTCATGCTGACAAACAGTCCCAACGCTCAGTGACGGTCTAACACCTGTCAAATTTCGTGATCGACTGGCCACGCAACTCGCCTCAGCCAGCTCGGCTCAACGCAACACACGGGCCGCACCCTTCTCCACCTCTGTCCATCAATCTGCGCGTCGTCGCTACTTCATCCAACCTCGCCTTCTACGACCTTCCCAATCATCGCCAGCAGCACCGTATATATTGCAACATGAGCTCGACATCCAACACGCAGGCTGAGCCGAGCTATGCGCTCGTGCCGCCCAAGTATGCATCGAACACTTCGACTTCCTCGAATGCCTCCACCCGGCATCCCGTCTATGCGGGCGTGCACGACACCATGCGCCACGGCACCGCCAACGTACTCCACCAGGTCTCGACTGCGTCGCACCACCCCGTTCAGAACCGACTCGAGAACTGGGAGGCCACGCGCGACAACCTCAAGCTCACCATGCAGCGCAACGTGCACGGCCTCGGCGCACCTGCTCACATCCTCATGGAACGAAAGATCGCAAGCTACGTACGTCTCTACCCCCCCCCCCCCTTCTCCCCCAAACTCCAACACGGTATGATTTGACTGATTGTATTGTGGTCGATGGTTTGGCAGAATCCCGCATTTGATCCTACTACGAGCTCCAACTCCATCTCCAAGGTGCATCTCGACATCTTGAACGGCGATGATGAACGCATCGAGCCTCGCGACTTCTTGCCCTGTAAGTTCCACCTCCTTGCTGCTGCTCGATGTGGTTTGCAGATGTACTGACGCAGTGATGTTTGTGTATCAACAGCCGAAATCTCATCCACCATCCCAGACATGCACTCCGTCATGGAACGTCGTCTCGGCTTGTAAACAGCTAAGACACACATCCATGCTGCTGCTTTCTCAACTTGTACATTAGATCTCCAATCCATCTGATCCCACGCATCCTGCAGTCTGCGACACCGCCCGTTGATCGGTTCGAGAAAGGCAAAGTGCAGTCGCGTGCCCTGCCGCCAGTCGCTGCCTCCTGTTCTTTGGGCTCGGGTACCTCACAGCATCGAAAGCCGCTCCAGAGACCACCAATAAATTACGCTCTGCACGCAACCGTAGACTGCACCCACAACTGTAGTGCATTGCCTCACTGCCACACCCTTCGCACACTGACCGACCGCTCTTGGAAAGAGAGATGCTGCACATTGCAAAGCGCCACACGGCTACTTGGGAATGGGCATGCTGGTGAGGCCGCTCGGCGGCTGCTGGTAGCGCTTGGCCCAGTTCCAGCGCTCTTGGCGGTAGCGCAGCGTGGCCTCCTCGTTGCTGCGCGCGTGCGTGCTGCCCATCTTGGCCATGGCCTCGAGCAGCTCCAAAAAGGCGTCGCCCGTGTCCCACAGCCCGCTCTCGATGTGCTCGTTGTTGAACTCGGGCAGCAGCTCAAACGTCGCCGGCGTCTTCCACGACGGATTCTCGTCGCCGTACGTGTCGAGCCACGAGGCGCCCGCCACGTGCGCCTCGGCCGCCATCGCATACGCGTGCTGCGCAAACAGACGCAGATGGCGCGGCCACCGCACCGCACGCAGCGACGCATCCATCGTCTTGCCCACCTCGTTGCCCGTCTTTTCCTTCTCGCCCTCGCCCGCCCGCAGCGCACTCGCCGACGGCCCCTCCACCGGCTCCAGCGCCGCATCGCGCGCCCGATGCAGATCCAGCAGCCGCTTGGCCACGCCACCCGTCTCCCACAGCACCGCCATCGATGCCTTCATCGGATGCCGCGTGAATTGCGGACGCGGCAACAGCCGGCGCCCCTGGAAGTCGCGCCCCGCCACCCCGTCGTCCTCGCTCTCGGACTCGGGCGCCATGCTGCCTCCGGCGATCATCTCGAAATTGGAGCGCGCCTCGCCCTTGGGCATGAGCGTCGAGGCGATGCGCAGCGACTTGTCCGTCTTGGCCGTAGTGCGCTCGGGGAACAGGAAGAAGAAGGCCTGGATCGAGATGAAGAGGCGGTACATGAGCAGCGCCACAATGCGCGAGTGCACAAACGCCGCCACACGCAGCGGCATCTCGGGCCCTTCGTACGTCACCGAGCCGATGCGCTCCATCAGCCAGTCGAGCGTCGTCTCCATCTCGGTGATCGCGTGCTGCAGATCCGGCTCGGGCGAATGGCCGGTGCAGATGTCGGCGAGTGGCGTGTGCAGCAGCCGTGTTAGCCGGCCGTAGGTGCGGAAGATCAGATCGCGCGTCTGCGTCAGATAGCCGTTGGAGGCCGGGTGCACCTTGGGCGTCCAATTGGATCCGTGGTGAATAAAGTCGTCGGCACCGGCGGGCTCGAGCTCCATCGTGTATACGTCAAACTTGGGCACCTGAAGATCCGCCGTCTGCACCCAATACGCGGCGGTGAAGATGAGCGACACCTGCCTGCGGATCGCCTCGAGTTCGATAGGGTCCTTGATCATGGAGCGTGTATCGGCGGCGCGGGGAAGCGGAGCGCGCGGATCGTCGGCGCTGGTGGCGCCCGAGATCTCGATGGCCTTCTGCAGCACCTCGCGACCGTCCCAGGGCGTGTTCCAGCTTTCCGAATCGGGCTTGGCGTCGAGCTGGTGCAGTCGCCAGCAATAGGCGAGGCGGAAGAGCCACATTTTGCGCTGGACGAGGCCCTTGCTGCTCAGGCCATCCTCGCCGGCACCCATCTCGAGAAGCATGCCGGTGATGATGAGGCGCGGGTCGACGTCGCCGCTGCGGATCTTTTGGAGCATGAGGTCGTTGGCGAGCGTCCAGCTGCGTCGGGCAAACGAGAGCATCTGCTTGCGGTCGTCGCCCTCGAGCCTGCCGTAGTTGTTGGCGCAACGCAGCACCAGATCGCCCGCCTGCAGGTCGAGGTCCTCGATGTTCATGCTATCCGGGAGCAACAGCGCGCGGTGTGCCAGGAAGGCGAGCAGGGCGAGCAACACGTGCGCCGGCGGGTCGCGCCCACTCGAGCCTGGCGACGAGCCAAAGAGATAGCGGGAGGGGATCATCTTTTCGAACGAGTCGAGCGCCTCAAACTGCGAGATGGCGAGAGCGACAAAGGGACGGTCCTTTTCCGAGTAGTATGGCTTGAGGCGGTTGATGAGCATCGACTGGTCGTGGTAGCGCGTATCGCAATTGTCGGCTTCGGCGAACGAGAGTTTTGTGGCCGCGTTGAAGTAGTTGACGCTGCCATCCGACTGCGGCGATGCACCGGCGGGGAGGCTGCCGGAGCCCTGTGAGTGGGACGGCGAGGCGCCGTGACGGTTGACCTCGGTGGGAGAGGTGCCGGCCGAGTTTTGCGAACGGAGCAAGCTCGACACGCTGTTGGAGCGCGGATGGCTGGCACCGTCGGCGAGGGAGTCCCAGGCGCTGAGGGATGCCTTGCTGATGCGGTTGTCGGCGCTGCCAAAATAGTCGTAGGTGGCCTGTTTGAGGGGGCGCTCCTCGGTTCCCATGGGTCGAGACGAAGGACCTGGGACCATCGGCGGAGAAAAGGTGGAGCCGGAGGTGTTGGAGTCGGAATGGCGACCAGCAAAGGTATGGGAGCTAAAGTCGGACAAGGAGCTGCTCTCGTTGGATCCGCGGTGGTAGAGCTCGGGGCGACCGTAGGACGAGGAGGCTTGCGCAGCATGCACGCCGTTGGCCATCGAGGTGGGGTGCATGGCGGATGTAGGCACGTGGTGCTCGTAATGCGGACCGCCATTTTCGACGATGGGGGGAGGATGCATTTCTGGCCAGGGTGGTGCGAGCGCGGGCGAGGTAGTGGAGCTGGAGGCGGCGGACAAGCTGTCGAGCGAGGAGAAGGTGAAGGCGGGATCGTAGTTGGGGAGATGAGGAGCCGAGTTGGTATGCTGCGTCTCGTTGAGGCTGCGCTTCTGAGCTTCTATGTAGGCGGGACCGGCACTGGTGTGGCTGCGGGGAGCACCTACGCTGCCGGTGGACTCTGCGCCAAAGGCGGCAGCAAAGGCGGCCTTCTTACCCTTGGGACCACGAGGCTTGCGATTCCAGTCAAAGACGCAGAGTTCCTGTGCCTTTGCCTGCACGAGTGCCTCGTCGATGGTGCCATTCTGGAGAGTGGTGGCATTGATGGGCAGCATGGCTGTCTTGATGGTCGAGACACATCCTGAGCACGGGTTCTGACCGTCGCATTTGGATTTGCGTTTTCGGCAGGGCTCGCAGGCGGCCCAGATCTGTCGAGACGGGGAGAGAGATGCAGAGGAACGGAATGCGTGGTCAGCGCTGCAACTATGGAAAGCGGCACTGGTCTGCTCGCGGAGGGTGGGCGCGCCTGGATTTGTCCTCGATGCGATCAAAGTGCGGTATCAAGACGACTTACCCTCTTGCGTTTGTTGCCCGAGGCGTCGGTGGAGGCGTCTTCCATGGTGCTTTCTACCAAGCTGCTCATGGCTGCGGGCATGCTCAGGGTAGAGATGAGTGTTGCAGTGTGCGCGCGCTTAGGCCGGCGCTCGAATGCGGAGATGCGGAGAGACGAGCGAAAGCCGGGACGAACGGAGCCAGCGAGATGAGATCTGCGGCACTGGCAGAGACGAGAGAGTGGTTGTGCGAGACAAACAAGGGCGTTGCGGACCCTGTCGAGGAGAGTCCGCGCAAGCCTATGGCGGTGTGGGTTTGGTGCAGCAGGGTGTGAATCGTGGTGGATCTAAGCGGGTATGTATAGTCGCGGCGCTGTTATGAGCTTGCGACGATGGGCCGAGCCGTTGCAGTAAGACGAGAAGGCGTAAGTTTGGTGAGTCCGAGGTTGTAGAGATCGAAGCAAGACCAGACTGGCAGATGCGACTGGGGCGGATTTACGAGAGGCGGTGACCAGGGCGTGCTGAGCGGATGGTAGAGAGCGAGCAAGTGTTGGATGCGAGTGGGACCCGGTGAGCGCGGTGGTGAGCGCGTGCTTGGTGAAGAGTGACGGTGCCGATGGAACGAACCGGGGGATGTGGATGCGTGGGTGCGCGTGTGCGTGAGTGCGAGTATGAGAGTGTGTGAGAGCGATCGAGCAAAAAAAGACGAGAGGGATATCGCTGAACGGGGCGGGGCCGATGGCAGGGCACAACGGAAGGCAGCGAGCAACCTTGGCGAGCGAGCGAGCGAGCGAGAAAAGTGAAGCTGATGAGAAGAGCGGCCAGAAACTCGGATGGCTGGCTGGCGGGCCTAGAGGCACCAAGCGGCGGATGCAGACGCGTGCAGAAGGAGCAGCAGATGCAATCGAGTCGTCGCCGCTCACGCAGTTGGACGGTTTCGGCGGCCGGTCGAGTTACAGTAGGTAGAGAGGGAGAGAAGGAGAGGAAGAGGAAGAGTGCGGCGGGCGTGCCAAGGCGAGGCGACCCAAGGCAGTCAGAGGCGGGCGGACGGGCGAGCGGGCGAGCGGGCGGGCGAGCGTGGGAGCCACAGCGGCTGTTGAGCGCGGCTAGAGGGAGGTGTGAGAAGCCGTTTGCGAATCGTCGGAACAACCGCAGGGCAGCAGAGCAGCGGCTGTCACTCTGCCGTCACAATGGGCGTCTCGACGGAAGAGGGCCGCGCGGGAGGCGAGGGCAAGAGAGTGCCGACCAACTCAGGCAGGGCCGTTCAAGCAACACAAAAGCACGGGCGGAGGAGACGGAGACGGTGACGGCAGGGCACGAGAACGAGGCGAGCCCGCGCGGTCTGAAGCTCAACCAACGCGCACGCCGCGCACGGCGAGTGTGGCAGCCTGGAGGCGAGACGGCGCCTGATAAGATCGTCACGCGGGAGCCGTGCAAAGGCTGCGTCGAGGTGCCGAGCATGGGGACAGGCAAAGTGCCGCTGTCCAGTCGAACGTTGGGTTCGGAATTAGCGTCAAGAGCGAAGCGGAGCTGCCAATCCAAGGCTTCCAAGCTCGCTTCGAGAGGGCAAAAGACCGCACAACATGCAGGGACGGGCCAAAGTGCCACACACACGGCCTCGGACACCAGCCGCAGGATCATCCGTTCGCCCAATAGATTGGCTTCCAGACGCTGCCATTCCAACCAAGGATCGCCCACGCCATGTCACCACCCGTCGCCTGCCAGTCGGCACTCCTCTGCCGTCGTTGGTCGAGGCAAGCAAGAAAGCACGAAGCGATGGTGCAAAATTTGGTCTAGATTCCTGCATCCTCGCACGCACGCCGGCGCGGGAAGCAGCACTTCGGCACACACCGAGCCACGAGAGCGAGAGACTAGGTTGGAGCATCGGCACTGAATCGCCACGAGCACGATTCTAGAGCTCAGGTGCCTTCACCCACCTGCTTTTTCAAGGGTCGTCTTCAGGGTCTTCTGCACAGTGCCATTCCGCCGTGGTCCCTGTTTTTTCTTTTCTGCTTTTTTTCTTTTTCATTTTGAATTTTCGGTCATGCCCGCGGAGAAGCCAGGCTGCAGACAGGCACGGATGACACCTCGATGTGCTAGAGCCAAGGGCAGGACCGGAACCGCCGCAGATGAGCAGCCGCACCTGCGTCGTTGCAGGATCGACTTGTTGTATCTGGCGTTGCGGCGTGGCTGTTGGAGCGGACGCACGCCGATTCTGGCTGAGCAACCAACAATGCAACCTCACGCCAGCGTTTCTTGGTCTCTACGAAACCATTCTGACACGGTCAAGCGACGGCCGAAACCATCTCGTTAGGTCTCCAGCTATCCCCTCTGCCAGCCGACGCAATAGACCGCACAACTTTCACGCCGGCAAGCATGCACTCGGTCGCCTTGGGTGGCATGCGCGCCTGGCGTGGGCGTGAGCGTGAGCGTGAATGACACGCGCGCAATCCGCAGGTGGCGACCTCCCTCGACAATTCCGTCGGGGCGCCACGTTTTGAGCTGGCCAACACTGCCTCTTGCAGATGTGTGGTCTCGCTAGCGGTGTCGGGGCGGGTTGGCTTGTCTGATTCCTGCCTTTGCAGCTCGTTGCATCGACGCCGTGACACTGCACGCACACGCGCCATGCCACCCGCAACTCTACTTGCGGATGCCGATGACCCGATTGCGCTTGGTTCCGAGGTCAGGTCTCCAAGTTTGCATTGCATTGCGATGCGATGCCATGCGGTGCGCGGCGCGGCGCTGCGGCGTCGCGCTGCATCTCACTGCCTCTCCAGGCACTGCCCAACGCAAAGCGGCTTTGGCTGGCTGTTGAGAGCGTCGACTTTGGCCATCAAGACGGCAGCCGAGCAGCCGAGCAGCTCGCTTGAACAATTTCCCATCCACGCGATTCTGCGATTCTGACAGAGCGGCTTCTCTCCACACACACGCGCCACTCGATCCCGTGTTTCTCTTGTCCGCCGCTCCCATCAGCCTTGACCCTGCCTCGTCCTCTCGTTGCTCGGCGCGGGCAGGCTTTGGAGCTGCGATCAACAGACAAGCCGCGGCTGCCGCTGTCAAGTGTGTGCCCCCCTTGCGATCCTTAAATGCGATCTCCGCTCGCATCCACAACCTCGCCCCGCCTCACTCTGGCGCACAATGTGAAATACTGTAAATTACAATAAAAACAAAAAGAAAGTCCAAGATTTGGTCATGCAAAAGCGGGACGCCTCGTGCAGGTCAAGGCACACTCCGAGTCCTCTGCGGTGGCGCCACTGTGCCCAGCATCCCTTGCGCCGTTGTGCACGAGCAGCGATAGATTAAGGCTACAGCAACCTCGCTCGTCGGCGTCTAGAAGCCCCGATGGCGAAATCAATCTCAGCATCATCCCCCACCGCAGTTGCCCCACCATTCTCCGAGCGGGAGTGGGGCACCTGACCCACTTGACTCAGCCCGCCCATACCAACACACGCGCACATCAAAGCGCAAGATGGCATTCGCATTGCTTGACGCCCTCGCTGCTCCAGCAAAGATCGGCACCATGGCGGGCCTTAGATTTTAGTATTGGCCTAACCAGGACGAGGCCAAACCGTGCCGTCACCCCGGTCGTAGTCTGGCCCAGGGTACTCGTAGTGTGGCTTCTCCTCGTCCGAATCCTACCAGCCCCAGATCAACAAACAAATCACAGCGAACGTCAGTATGAGAGGCCTTAGAGATAGAGTCACGGAGGTGGGACGGCGCGGGGAGTGCACGTCATCAATCGGACGAGCGGACGAGCGGCTTTTGGCGAATGAGGCGCTGGGCTAGCATGAAACCAATTTGCGAGCGGAGCATCGGCGCATGCTTTACCACCATGCTCCGTCTTGAGCCCTGCCGCCCGTTCCAGACTTGATGACCAAATGCTCGTGGATATTCTGCGCAGGAACATGCGCCTTGGGCTGCGGCGGTTGGTGTTTACTTACCGGTTCGATGATCTGGCCGTCTCCTTCGTACGTCTCGTCGATGGGCTGCGACAGATCTTCGGTGGATCGCGTCGCTGATTTCGCCGTTTTGGCCGCACCCTTGCCGCCTACCTTCATGTCCTTCATGAGGCGCGCCAGCTGCTCCTTCTTGCTCGACTCGCGCTTGGCGTCGCGCTCCTTGGCGAGCCGTTCGAGTTGCGGTCGATAGTCGTCCAGATATTCCTGACGTGCCTCGTGCACGGCGTTCAAAAAGTCGTCCATCCCTTCGCCTGTCACGGAGGAAACTCCCACGGCCTACATTCCACAATATGGACGGGTCAGCATCTCTGCACCCTTCCTTGCTGGTACCACATTGGCCAAACTTACCCTGAGATTCTTGTAGAACTCGTCGAGGACAAGACTCATGCTGTTCATGAGACTGTTCATGTAGCCCTGGCTTCCCTCGGTATCCATGTCTCTTGCTGGTGCTCGAAGTCCATGCTGCGTGACAGTAGCCGAAGGATCCGTGGCGTTGCCCGCTGCCAGGGCCTCCTGGAACTTTTCGAAATCCTGCATCCACTCGAGCGCAAACTGGTGGTCCTGCACATCCGTCTTGTTGAACACCAGCACGAACGGCAGCTTGGTCTTGTACAGGATGCTGCAAGCGTAGAGCATGTTGCTCATGAACGTCGCCGGCGCCGTCGTCCTTGGCGTGTCGATGATGTACGCCACTACGGTTGGCATGGAGCTAGCCAGCGCATCTGTGACGATCGAACCCGATGCGGACCACGTAAAGATCTCGATCTGACCAGGTGTATCCAGCACGATATGATCAACCTCCTTGGCTCGCTTCTCCAGAATCCCAAGCACCTGATCGAACTTGGTGGTAAAGAGGTTGAGCGCAGTGAGGATACCACCGTTGGGACCGAGATTGTACTGCTCCATGACACGCGCATAGTCGACCGTATCGCGGATGTCCACATTGGGCTCGTATCCGAGCGTGCCCACCGCCGGATCGAGGTTCACCATGTACGGCGCAGTAGTGCGTGCAGACGACGAAGAAGCTGTAGGCTCTTGGTCCATGGCATCCTGTTGCTCCTGCGCCCTTTCGTGCAGGTGATCGTGCAGGCTTGCGGTAAACGTCGACTTGCCCGAGCCCGCCATGCCGATCACGATGATCGAGCTCGCACGCGGGATGTCCGGCAGCAGCTCCAGATGCGTCGCAGCGCTTGCGGGCACCGGTGCCGCTTGCGGAGGTTTGAGTGTCGATGATGAGGCCATGGTGGATGCGCACTCGATGATGGTGGTGTTCGGACGAGCAACGTCAAAGAGCAGCCGACCAGAAAGCTCAGCCGCCGCGACTCTGAGCAAAAGAGCGGAAGCCGGAGATCTGTGCGGCCCCGTCGAGAAGAAAAAAATTCGGCTTCATGGCAAGTGGAGCAATTTCGGGCTCGGTTTGTTGCGGGACTCGGACGCGGTCTAACAGTTGGGAGCTTTCTCGCGGCCTGTCCTGCGCTGCGATGCACTGTGCTGTGCTGCGCAAGCGAGGAGAGAAGAAAGGAAGTTGGAAAAGAAAGGGGTCCGCAATGCCAACCTCCGAGACATGCTTGCTTGCTGCGTGTGAGAGAGGGTGTGATTGGCGCCATGACACGCACCAACCTAAAGTTAAGCGCAGCTACGCGCCTCCATCCATCCTCACTTCTTACCCTCAAGCTCACCACCCTCTCTCTTCCGCACTCTATATCCGCTAGCAGTTCCGCACCCGCATCGAGGACTCAGCAACTCGTCGAAACCTGCATACTCATCCATCCGACCTTGTACCACCTTCTCCATCCAAGCCATCTGGACACGCATCCACATCATACACCCAAGACGATCTCCACACTGCACGGCATCACGCGCTCGCTGGTAGAGCCCGCTTCGTCACTGCGTCAGCTTTTGCAATCTCGGACGAAGCGGAACAATTAAACCGTGCCGGGGCCGCTCGCCTGCTCGCTGAACCATGCCTCCCCGCACATCGGCACGCGGCACGCCAACGCCCCGGCGGTCGCCCAGGATCAGCGCGAGATCCGAGACACCCGAGGTCCGCAATGTCGCCACCCCGTCCACGCCACGCAGGCAGTTATCGCCCGAAATGTCGAGACAACTCAGCCCTGCCGGCGTCGGCTTCCAAGCTCGTCGGCCCTTGCCCAATCTGAGTGCGCTTGCCGGCGCATCCATGAGCACTTCCATCAAGCAAGAAGACGCGTCGACCAGCTACTACGTCCGCGAGGCCTCGGACCACAACGGCACAACCAGTCCAGCGCCCTACCAGTCGTCGCTGCTGCGTGGTGACCAGCGCGCCTTCAACGACCCGCGAGACGTGAGCCACTCGCACAGCGCCTCGCTCTCCATCTTCTCCAGCGGCAGCAGCGACCGCACCGACTACCAGCAGGAGGAGCGCGAGGTGGCCCGCATGCAGACCAACGGCAGCCGCGTACAGCCGCCAGTGCAGGTGCAGCCCGTCGTCACACGCAGAGTCTCGGCACAGCGAAAGGCACGCACCTCGCTCGACGACAGGCCTTACCGACCGGGCAGCGAAGACGACGACGATGACGACGACCCCGGCTCGCCCACCCGGCGCAGGCGCAAGGGCAGGAACTCGGGCTCCGTCTCGGCGTATGACCAGGGCAAGATCGATAACCTGCGCTGGAGGAACACCACCGCAAAGGGCACCACAAAAAAGAGCCGCGAACGCACCAGCCTCAACTCTCAGTCGGCCGAGCACGACGCCAACAGCGGCTCCGACGACGGCCAAGATGACGACGACGACGACGCTGGCGCCGCTAGCGGCAAGGAGACTCGCTTCGACGGCGCATCCGACGAGGAAATCGACGAGCCGGTTGCGTTGGTGGCCGGCAAGCCCGCTGAGGCCACTCGCCCTCAGGACGCGCAGCCCAAGCCATCCTCACTCCCCGTCCGGCTGGCGGTGGGCGTTTGCAGGCTGGTGACGCGCATTCTCGGTGCGTTACTCAGCTTGCTGCTGTGGCTGCCCCTTGTCGCTGGTCGCAAGCTGTGGCGTGCGGTCGCGACAAGCTCGTGGAAGGATCTCCTTGCCAATCTTGCTCTTCTGCTCACCATCGGCGTGGCCATCTTGGTCGCGTATGGCTTCGGATCCGGTGGTATCGAGAGACCCAATTTGCGATTCCCCTCCATCTCTCCATCGTATTCCGTCTCGGTGCCCTCTGACGGCGACTTTTCGCACCGGAACTCGCTGCTGGATCGCGAGAACCGGCGACTGCGTGCGGACCTGCAGCATCTGACCAGCCGGCTGGACGAACTGTCGTCGTCGATCGAGTCGCGAATCTCGTCGCGTCTGCAGACGGCATCGGCCAAGATCGTAGCGGATGCCGAGGCCCGCAAGGACGCCGAGCTGTCGCGTCTCACGGCGTCGACCAAGCGTCAAGTGTCGCGTCTGGCGCAGGACGAGCTGCGATCGATCCAAGAGAGCGTGTCGAACAATGTGGAGAGCATGCTGCGCGATCTGGACCGCAAGATCGACGGCCAGCTCAAGCGGCGTGCGGACGATACCGAGGGCAAGTTCTTTGCGCAGCTCGAGCGCGAGGTGGGCAAGATTGCAAAGTACGCCAACGACGAGGTGAACGCCAAGCTGGCGCAGTCTTTCGATCAGACGTTCCTCAGCGAGCTCATTGAGGATCGGCTCGAGCGGTATTCGCGCGATCGCACGGGGCGGGTGGACTGGGCCGCGGTGACGAGCGGAGCATGGGTGGGTGAACAGGGCACCGTGCATCGAGGATACAGATACAACAGCGTATGGAACCTCAAGGCATACCTGGCGCAGGGGCGAAAGGTTCCCATTGGAGAACCGGTCAAGGCGATTACCCCGGGAGCAGGATTGGGGGCGGATAATTGTTGGATGACGGGCTGGAACTCGATGATCGACGTGAATCTTGCGGCGCCCAAGGTGGTGGACGAGGTGGTTTTGGAGCATCCGCTTCCGGGCATGGCACGCACTGCTCCTCGCCGCGTCATTGTATGGGCTACAGTGGACGAGTCGGATCACGACTACTATCGGCAGTATCGACGAAAGCTTGCACCGACGTCGCGCGAGTACTTTGCTCAAGTGCTTCCGGAGCCGTTCCTGTCTGCTGTGCCTGCCGAGTATGCCGACGAGGCGCCGCTGCTGCTGGCGTGGTTCGAGTACAGAGCAGACGGCAACACGCTGCAGACATTTAATCTGACGGACGAAGCAAAGTCGTACCCGTACGGAGTCGAGGCTACGCGCTGGCAGTTCATCGATGGCTGGGCACGAAATCCGCCGCTGTGCATCCACAGACTCAGGGTGCATGGCGAGCAGTGGCCCCTCTTCGCACAGCAGTCGGACTAGACCTAGATGCCCGCACCATCTGCTCAATTTCACACGTTCTTCTCAGTACCCTTCCTGTGTGAAGGAACAACGCATCCCTCTCACGGTAAGTCTGCGCAAGCACTGGATAAGGGAAAGGCAGATTCAATTTACGGCTTGTGAAGCAGTCCTGGGTGGTATCCGAGGACACGAAGTTGAAAACAAAGTGTATGGTTTGGACCCAAGCTTTAAAGCACCTCGTCGGCGTAGGGGAGCTTGTGGACGTCACCGACGGCCACGGTGGTTGGCTTGGACTTGAGCAGCTTCTCTGCGACCTTGGACAGCGATGCCGGCTTCACGGCGTCGAGGGCAGCAAAGGCGTTCTCGAGCGTAGCCACGCTGCCGGCCTCGAGCAGCTGGGCCGAGACGAGCTCGTGTGCAGCCGTGCGGTTCTCGAGCACGGTGGCGCGCTCGAACTTGGCCTTGGCGACAGCCGCCTTGATGGCCTCCTCCTTGAGACCACCGGCGACGTTCTTGAGCGCCTGAGCGACCTTGGATGCGGCCTGCTGGACCGAAGCCGAGGGCGCCGAGACGTGCGCGCCAAACACACCCGAGTCGGAGAAGGTGAGGTTGAAGGCAGCCGCACGAGCGCCGGGGATGGACTCGGCGATCTGCGAGAGCGGCGACACACCGTTGCTCCACTTGACCGACGACTCGCCGCCGAGCAGCGCACGCAGCACAGCGAGGTTGGCCGAAGCCTCGGCGTCCTTGTGGCCGGCACCCTCGAAGCCGACGAAGAAGTGGCCGTGGGCGGCGCGCGTGTTCTCGGCGCCGTGAGGGGCGGCGAAGGCTACGCGCTGCTCACCACCAAAGTACTTTGCGGGCGTGGAGGAGACCGAGGCGGAGGCGGCGAGCTCGCCAAAGTGGGCCGAGACGAGCTGGTTGAGCTTGGCCGAGTCGATGCCCGAACCGAGCACGGCGATGTTGTCCTTGGCGAAGGCGGCGTGCGCAAAGTCGACGGTCTGGCGGTGGGTGATGGGCGAGGCGGGCGAGGCGAAGAGCGAGTGACCGAGGCTGCGTTGGCGGTAGGCGGTCTGGAGGAGGCTGTCGTAGCCCAGCACGGCGGGGTTGGACTGCGCCTGGGCGTACTCGGCCTGCACCTGGGGGAGCACCTCCTCGTTGAACTCGTGCGCAGCGAACTTGGACTTGGAGAGGACGTCGCCGAGGGCCTCGACGAAGAACTCCTCATCGCCGCGCAGGAACTCGGCGGTGAGCAGCAGGTGCTCCTTGGTGAGGGCGGTGGAGAGGACACCGCCGTAGAACTCGGCCTCGCGGACGAGGCGCAGGGCGGAGCGCTTCTGGTTGGACTTGAAGAGGTAGTTCTTCAGCACGTGGGCGACACCAGGGGCGGACTCGTAGCGCGAACCGGCCTTGATGGCGACGGTGACGGTGGAGGTGAGGGCGCCGTCGTCAGCAGCGGCGGTCTTGACGCCGGCAGCATTGGCGGTGGTGAAGGCGCGCTGCTGGTTGGCGGCGGTGCGGAGCGCGGTGCGGACGGGCGCGGCGGAACGAGCGAACGACATGTCGACGGAGCCTCGGTGAGGAATAGGGGAGGAGGGGATGGACGAGTGACGGGAGTAGGAGTGTAGCGGTGAGAAGGGAGAACGACGACGAGCAGGCCGTCTCGACGCCGTCGTCCGGGCTGGAAGATTGGCTGGCGGGCGCTTCCTCTCGTTCGATAGAGGCAGCGCCGGCTGCGATTGACCCCCTCTTCGCCTTCTTAGCCAGGCAAGCACACAATTCGAGCTTTCCAATCCAACCCGCGCCGCACCGCACGCTCACTCTCGACCGAGAACAGACGCTTCTTCTCGCTGCCCTGGCGGAAGCGTGAGAGCGGTTGGATTTCAAAGCGACCGAAAGCGAGGAATTTGTTTTGGCCTCCGTTTGCACCGCGCGAATTTCAGCGGCTCTCAGCTTTCTATTCCGATCACGGAACCGTTCCAGCCCGAGAGCCAGTGCCAATTTCCAACTCTCGCTCAACCTCGCTTTGCAGCCCCGTACGAGAAGAGCTTTTAGCTAGAGGATCTGCACACAAGCGCACGCTCTAACAACTGTGATCTTGCGCAACGCGATTCGCGCGTCTCCTTGGGTTTAGGCGAAACGACAAGTCCGATACGCCTAACGCACTGTCTCTCTTGTGACTCTGGACAGCCAAAAGTGGGCATCAAGGTCGACGTCGCTGTCCCGGGGTACAGTATGCGAAGGATGACTTGGAACGGTCAGCACTAACCTCAATTTAGGATGGGCGAGCACCGGAGTGAACCACTGGACTTGCATTGGGGACGTCGACTCCAAAGGCATGGTGGATGGAGCAGCGGCCAGATGATGCGTGTGTGTGGCAAATGTGAATGCACGCATCGACGGCGCGCATACGAGGTGCAGCTGGCCTGCCTCGGCTCTCGCCAGCCGGCCAAATCACAGCTCGACTCGCTGCCTCTTTCTTTTTTGAAACTGCGCTGGACAGTGCCAAATTTCTTACATGAGGCTGCTCAGCGTGATGGCCTCGAGTGTTTTTGTGTTGGCCCAGGGAAGCGTGCTTGTCGTGCCATGCGGCGCTCGACAAGGCCGTGAATTCGACTTTTGAACCCTGAGCAACTCGCAACCACACCGCTTCCTCGAGATCAACCTCTGGCTCGCTTCTGTACAATCGAGCCATCGCTTCTTCGTCTCAGCTTTCCATCATCATCGGCCCGACCTACAACACAACGCTCCTTCTTCACGTCAAAGGGCAAGGGTCCCTTCCACCTGCTTGGTGTCATCACTTCTCACTTAAAAGCCGTCAACGCGCGTGACGTCGCCACATCCACTTTCCGGAAGCACAAGAGTCCCAGCTGCTCATCGGTCCGCCCGCCTTCTTGGCCAATATGACCGCATTCGCGAATGCCACCATCACGGCAACTGGGCTTGCCAAGCTCAATCAGACGCCGTTCTACTTTCAGGCGCAGCCCAGCGTCGTGCCCGGAATCTCGGATACCCACCTCTCCCTCGCGCTCCCCATCGTCATCTACTGGGTCACCTCGCTCTTCTACCACCTGCTCGACACACTCCAGCTCTCCTTCACAGAAAAGTACCGCTTGCATGAGCCTGAAGAGGTCACCAAGCGGAATCGCGTTGGCGTCACGCGCGTCGTCGTCATGGTCGTCGTCCAGCAGATCATCCAGACCGTCCTCGGCCTCCTCCTCCTCGATGACGACGTCGTAGGCCTCAAGCAGACCTTTGCCGACCATCCAGCCAAGATCACAAACATCGCCGCCTTCCTCCGCTCCTCCACCGCTACGCTCGTAGGCCCCTCGTTGCAGTCGAGCGTCACCAAGCTGCTCTTCGGAAGCCAGGATGCGCTCTCCGCCGCCTGGTGGCTCTACTGGTGGGGCATCCCCATCGCCCAGTTCTGGTTCGCCTTCTTCGTCATGGACGCTTGGCAATACATGCTGCATCGCCTCTTTCACGAAAGCCGCTTCCTCTACCGCCACTTCCACTCGCACCACCACCGCCTCTACGTGCCCTACGCCTTTGGCGCGCTCTACAACCACCCTGTCGAGGGTCTGCTGCTCGACTCGGGGGGCGCCGTCATCTCGCATGCCGCTTCCTTCATGACGCTGCGCCAGGGCATCCTTCTCTTCACCTTCTCCACGCTCAAGACCGTCGCAGACCATGGCGGATACGCCTTCCCCTGGTACCTCGATCCGCTCCACCTCCTCTTTCCCAATTGCGCAGAGTACCACGACGTGCACCACCAGATGACCGGCCTCCGCTACAACTACTCGCAGCCCTTCTTTGTGCACTTTGACGTGCTCTTTGGCACGCGCATCTCGGCGGAAAAGTTTCAAAAAATGAAGAAGCTCGCAGAGGCAAAGCGTGCAGCCGAAAAGCAGCAGGCGATATCCCACGCCAACGGCAACGGCACGGCGAACGGCAGCGTCAACGGCGCCGTGGCCGAGAAGAAGCTCGAAGGCAAGGATGCGTCTCCAGCCGAGATCGTGGCCAAGACCAACGACCCATTCACCACCAGCGACAACCAGTCGTATGCAGCCAAAGCAGGCTCTTCAACATAGCATCACGGCCACCCGTCCGTCGGTAATTGATACCCTCCCTCCTCGGTCCTTTCGAGACCAGCCAGATCCATGTAGAACACAATCCATCATTCGTGCGCCTCTGGAGATTCTCAATGTGTGCGGCTTTCGTCGTGTTGGCACTGCGCCTGTGTGCCGTGATGAGCTGAAAAGTGAAAGCCCAAATGCGAGGCGGTGGCACAACGCATGCAGGCAACGAGCAAATACGACCCGAGTGTAACTTTCGGCGCGTGGTGGAGCCAGTGAAATGCGTCAACTCCGCGGCGCGGAAGTCAACTCAGCCAGCCAGGCGACTCGCGACTGAGCGTTGGATTTTCTGTCAAAAGGCTTCGGCCGCTCGCTCACGAGCCATCCTCCTTCGCTCGAACGCACCTTCGTCTTCATCGTCCCCTCAATCCTACATATCCTTCGCTACAGTGGCAGGGAACCAACATGGCGGACTTTTCGACATCTCAGCCCGGTCAATCGGAACAAGCGCAACCAAGCACTAGCGTCATCAATGGAGCCTCAGCACAGTCCAATGGCGGCCCCTCTTCGGCACCCCTCACCGACTCCAACGGCAAGCACAGCAACGCCGACGACACAGATTCAGAGGCAGAGGATGCAGCTAATCCCGCGGACGACTACGACGACCCGCAGACCGAGGACGAGGCCGGCCCCTCGAGTGCGGCAGACCAGCCCGAGCCAGCCAACAATGGCATTACGCGGGGTATCGTCCAGTACGGCTCCGTGCGCGTCGACCACAGCGGTGCACCCAACGGTCAAGCGCCCGAATCTCCTACGGAGGAGATTCCGGACGACTCGGAGCTGCTCACCCACCATCCGGATACCGAAGAGGTGCTCGACCTGGGCCACCTCCGCCTGACCACCACCAAGCGTCTTGGACTGCAGCGCTTCGCACCCTCGCTCAAGCGTCTCTGTCTGCGCCAGAACCTGCTGACCAAGATCCGCACCAAGGACATCGGCGTCCTGACCGAGCTCGAGGATTTGGACTTGTACGACAACAGCATCGAGAAGATCTCGGGACTCGATGAGCTTACCAAGCTCGAGTCGCTCGATCTGTCGTTCAACAACATCCACCACATCAGCAACGTGTCGCATCTGGGCGAGTGCAAGACCATCTACTTTGTGCAGAACAAGATCTCGCGCGTGCGTCCAGACGATCTGCAGGGCGCCATCGCGCACTCGCTCGAGTCGCTCGAACTCGGAGGCAACCGTCTGCGCTCGATCGAAAACATCGGCCACCTCACCAACCTCACCCAGCTCTGGCTGGGCAAGAACAAGATCACCTCGCTCGAGGGTATTTCGACGCTGACGAACCTGCGCGTGCTCAGCATCCAGTCCAATCGCATCACCAAGCTCCAAGGCCTCGAAAAGCTCGTCAACCTCCAAGAGCTCTACCTCTCCCACAATGGCCTTACCAAAATTGAGGGCCTCGAGAACAACACGAAGCTCACAACGCTCGATATCGGCGCCAACATGATCGAGAGGATCGAGAATGTAGCCCACCTCAACCAGCTCGAGGAGTTCTGGGCCAACGACAACCGGATCGAGGATCTCAACGATGTCGACCGCCAGCTCGGGCCGAACAACATGCCCAACCTCGAGACGGTGTATCTCGAGGGCAATCCGGCGCAAAAGAAAGAGGGCCCCGCGTATAGGAGGAAGCTCCGATTGCTCCTGCCCCAGATCAAGCAGATTGACGCCACCTTCATCCGCTGAACCCAGGCCAGACTCGATACCACGCAATCTGGCCCGGCGCACCCACTCGCTCATCTTTTGTACCCTGCATCCTGCACCGCATGTTCAGGATCCTTCTTTATCACTTCGCTCTTTGCATGGATGATTGCAGCATTCGATCTGTTGGATGTGTGGTTTGAACGAGGCGCTACAGCTTTGAAGGACAAGCCTCCACATGGATATGCGGGGTTCGGTGAGGTGATTTTTAGGCGCGCGCGCGAGAGAGACATGGAGCCACTCAACCTTTCCTGCTGCGCATTCTTATGCACCTCCATGTGCTCTGCGACGCTACGATGTCTTCACTGTGCCTAGGCTGTTCGTCTACGATCCCAGCCAATGTCAAGGCGGCGGCAGTATACGTGCACGGGTGCTGTGGTCGCCAAGTATGCGCCGCATGCTTGGATCGCAATGCAAGGCTCGCCACCTTCTGTCCGATGTGCGAAGATGCACATGCGGCGTTTCGCAAGGGCCCGCGAAGCGACGTAACTCGTGCAGGCCAGGTCGTGTTCGATGCCGAATCGGCACTAGCTCAAGACGAGGACGTCGCACCACCACCGTATACCGAGTCTGGACGCCAAGACCCGCCAGCATCCGCGTTTGTTCTGGAGGATGGTGAGGATTCGCTGCGAAAGGTAGCGTCAAGTAGCGAGAGTGCCAGCGCGAGCGAAAGGCGCAAGGCGACGCCGGCTCTGCTGAGGCAGGCGTCCAAGGCAAGCGCAGAGGCTGAACTCGATACCGCCCCACAACAAGCCAACGCCAGGGAAGGTGCGGACTCAGATGTGCAGACGGACTCGCTCGTGGCGCATCGGCGCAAGGTCGATCCGCACGATCCGCACGAAGCATCGCCCTCCGATCCCACCTCCTCGCGCAGGGGCGATGGCGAGACACGACAGTACTGGCTGCGCAAGACCGACACGCTGGCGGCGATCGCGATCCGCTTCGGCGTGTCGACGCACGAGTTGTGTCTGCTCAATGCGCTTCCGCGCGCCGTCCTCTCGACGTCGCCGCATCTCCTGCATACGCGCGCGTTCATCCTCATCCCCGCCCACGCTGTCGATCAGCAACTCGCCGCAAATCCAGAGCTGGCAGCTTCACTACAGGGCCCACCGCTGCGGTCTGCGCGCGAAAAGACCGCCGCGGCCAGACGCAATGCGCAGGCCAAGTTCCGCGCCACCCTCGCGCGCAACGCCGCCTCCTCGAGCAAGACCACCGACGATGCGCCGCCGGACGATAGGGCGGCGCGCGCGTACGTCGCGCTGGCCGAAGACGAGTTTCGCCTGCTCGATTTTGGCGAGGGAATCGATCCTGATGGGCTTGCGCTCCCGTACGACGGCGACGAGGCCGAGGATGGCATGCTCGACGCGGCACGTGCGCGCAGATTCGATGCCGTGCTCACGCATGCGCTCGCACGCTGGCATATGGACTCGGTCTGGGAACGAGAACAGCGCGCAAACGGTCTGGATCCTTCGTCCGTGCGTGCGCCTGCACCCACACTGCCTCCTGAACCCGTAGAGAAGGACGGCGCCAGCACAAGCGCCGTCGGGCGCTGGTTTGCACGCGCGCTCAACGCCGAAGCATCCGACACACAGCGAGGTGAGCATAAGTCGCGATCGCCACGCCATGTAGTTGCGCTCTCGAGCTCAGTCAAGTTGCCTACCCATCTGACGCAGACGTACGCGGCGCACAGGGGTCCGGTCAACGTAGTGCGCTATAACTCGCTCGGACGCTACCTGCTGACGGGCGGTTCGGATCGGGCGATTCGGCTGTGGAACGCCAGTCAGGCGGCGGAGCAGGCGATCAAGACGTATGCGCAGCACAGCTACGAGGTGCATGCGCTCGACATTGCGCGCGACAACACGCGCTTCGCCTCGGGCGGCGCCGACAAGTCGGTGTACGTCTGGGACGTGGCCACGGGCAGCGTGCTGCGCCGGTTCGACGGGTTCGCAGGCCGCGTCAACGATGTGCGCTTTGGCGGCAGAGACGACGATGGGAGCGTGCTGGCGGTGGGTGGGTTCGATGGCGTCGTGCGGGTTTTCGACCTGCGTGCACAGGGTGCGTGGCGACCGATCGTCGAGATGGCCGAGGCAAAGGACGCGGTGACGTCGCTCAGCGTGCGTGGCGACCGCATCTACTCGGGCTCGGTCGACGGTGTGCTGAGGTGCTACGATTTGCGCGCCGGTGAGCTTCGGGCGGACACCCTGCCGGCGCCCATCACGTCGGTGTGTCCGTCGCGGCTGGATAAGTCGGTGGTGGTGGCGACGCTCGACTCGACGGTGCGTCTGCTCGATACGCGCGACGGCTCGCGGCTGCAGACGTATTCAGGACACCAGCACGCCTCGCTCCGCTGCAGGGCGGCTCTCACCACGCAGGAAGACGGCGTGATTGCCGGCGACGAGCAGGGCAGTCTTTTGGGTTGGGACATGGTCTCGTCCGAACGCGTGCCCGTGGGACCCAAGCATGCGGCTGCGCACGCGAAACCCATCTTGTGGCTCGAAGCCAATCCCGATACCACGCTCACCTCGACCGAGATCGTCACGGCCTCCGCGGACGGCACAGTCAAGGTGTGGTCCACGCCTGGCCGTACGTGATCTCTGCTTCTGTCTCCCTTCGTTCCGCGCAATGCAACGACTCGTGAGGCTTCAGAGCTACGTTTTAAGCTCGGCATCCGTGCCAAGCCGCGTGTGCCGCCGACTTGTCAAGCTTCTGTAAGCTGGTGTGACACATCGCAAGGGTCGAGAAGATCGCTTCATTTCCATCTCTCTGGCCACGCGGAGGTGGAACTCAACTTTGTTGGGTCGACCCCACGCTTTCTGCGCAGACGGCCTGCCGAAGCTCGCATGCATACTCACCGAGGCTGTCCCCGCACCCGGCAAATTGAACCCGCGCAAACCCAGAGCCAGTGTGCGCCGCTTTGGTGCGGGGAACCTCGTTGTAATTGCCACCGGCGATGCCCCACCACGGACGTGATCAGCCGGAGAGAGTCCGCCCGGTGACCCACACAATCCCTACACGGCGCGGAAGGATGGCATGAATCTCACTCGAGCGCGTGGTCTTGCGAAAGAGGCTAACGCAAGAGTTTCGCCGAGTCTGTTCCGCCCCCCCCCCGCGCAGGAACGCGCGCTGCGGTTCGGATGGCCCGATCAGCGAGTTCGAGCAGAGTTGGCTCACCGCGAACCCGCCGTTTCGGTGGCAGCGAGTGGGGGAAGACGACTTTGTGGGAACGCCACGCGCCATCAAACGAGGACGAGGCGACTTGAACCGAGCTCGCTTGGCCGCAGTGTCTGATAACCAGCAAACGATGCGATCGCTCGATAGCGTCCAGCCGATCGCGATCTCGCCTGGTCGAATCGAGGGTGCGAAGAAGTCCAAGGCCCGAGAGTCTTTGGCATAAGGGCGACCGCCGTGGGCAGGCGGAGCAACCATGTGACGTACCGGAGCTCGCGAAACAAAGCGGGAAGCCACCTGGTGCGGACGCAGACAGGGCTTCGTGCCGAAGGCTGGAGCGGACGAGCCGATGCGGCACAGTTTCGGTGTCGAGTGCCGCACTCGTAGCCGACTTCGCCAAAGGAGCAGTTTCGGACCGCCCGACCTCGTGACGCACCGTGCTGGCGGCAGGCAAAGAAAGACGATTTTGACCGATTTGACAGATCCGCACCGCGGTCCACGCTGCCAAAGTGCAGCGAGCGCGCAAAATTCTCCGCGGTTGCAGCTGCCCAAGCTGAGTTGGAAATGTGGCATTCACCTTGACGTCGTCTTGCTTCGCTTCAGATTCGCACGCCTCGACGATCTATTCGTCTGAGAAGACCCACACGCCTGCCGCACCTCCAATCGCGGGAACAGATTCAACCAAGAAAGCACAAAGCACTGTATCCAGTGACTCTGCACTGCGTCGAAGGTTCGAGCAGAAAGAGGCGAGGTGGCAAGGGCAGGATCGAGGTGCAGGGACGAGTGGGTTGCGGAATGCGAGCGCGGAGGATTTTCGGAGGATTAGGTCCTCGCTTGCCACTTTGCGCGCACCATCGTTTCGACGAGCTGCCGCAAAGATTAGCCGCGGATTTGGAAGCACGGCAGGCAGAACCGCACTCAGCATGGTCTTCGGCGAGATGGAGACGTCGGCCGGGGGGTTCGACGCTTCAGGCGAGCAAAGTCGAGCGGTCGACCAGCGTCTCGAACCTTGTTCTGCATCCTGGTTGCGTCGAATGCCGTCACCTCGCGACTCGATTCGCTCGAGGAGCGTGCTGATTGGTGGTGCAGCGGAACGATCCACGCCCACGCGCCGACCAACTCCGCAGAGAACGGCGCACCCATTGCGCAAGGACCTCCAAGGCTGCGCTCGACGACTTGATCATGAGATGCTCCACAGCCTATTCAGAGCGGACAGCTGTGCGCAATTTTATGAGCTACGTTGACCCTTCGGTGGGCCATTGTTCTCGGCAGTCAAGGCAAGGCGACGTTCTCAAGTCGGAGGAAAGCGCGGGAGGGATCGGTTGCGTGAGGTGTGAATTGCAGCAAGGCTCGCTTGCGGCATCAAGCCGAACTTGCTCCTTTTTTTTTGTTTTGGTGAGCGAGCAGCCGATGTTGAGCCCACAATTCATGCCTGCCAGTGTCACACTTGGCGGGTCTGTGTGTGCATTTCCCCCCACGCTGCCTTTGGCTGCCCCCAACATGGCTTGGCCAGCAGCACGGCAGCCTGTGTGGATGCTAGCGATTCCACGATTGGCTGTTGCCTGCGTCTGTTGCCCAACCCCGGCCCTCTGGCATGGTGCCATCGCATCATCGGACCGCAGCGCCTGCAGCAGCTTGAGCTTGCCCCGCTTTCCATTTGCGCCGTTTTCCTGTCGACTGGCCGCGGGGCATCATAGGCGCATCTCCGCTTGAATTGACCGACCGGTCGACCGACCATCGCCTTGCGAACATCGCCTGTTGCTCCCGCCTCTCCGTGGGTCCGCCAGAGTCTCGCCGCGCCATATCACTCATCCTGCGCCCACGCAAGTCCAGTGTGATATAAGTACCGCCTGCCGGTCGTAGGGTCTTCCGATTCGATTTCCTGCCCCAACGGTCGCTCCCCTATCCTTGTCCCCCATCACCAACGCTCTACTTGCAAAGCGGAGTCCTTGCTCAGATTGGAGCATTGCGCACGTTCCGAGTGGTGCTCGTCTCCTCTAATCCTCCCTTCCACGCACAAACATGGGTGGCGTCGCTGCCTCCTCCT
The DNA here is from genome assembly GCF_000747765.1 of Moesziomyces antarcticus. Taxonomy (NCBI): domain Eukaryota; kingdom Fungi; phylum Basidiomycota; class Ustilaginomycetes; order Ustilaginales; family Ustilaginaceae; genus Moesziomyces; species Moesziomyces antarcticus. The sequence goes on along the minus strand of NW_014639007.1, from coordinate 136,362 downwards.
CGCCCAACGGCGTCTCCGTCGGCGAGACCAAGCTGCTCTCCAAAGCCAATGTCCGACCCATCTTCTTCTGCGCCCTCGCCGTCGTCGGTGCCATCCTCTACGGCTATGACGGCACCTACTTCACCGGTATCCTCGAGATGAACCGCTTCAAGCGCGACTTTGGTGTTCTCAACGACCGCGGCGAATACTACATCCCTTCCAACGACCAGTCGCTCTACGCCTCGATCGTGCAGGCCGGTGAGGTCGTCGGCTCGCTCGTCGCCGCCCCTCTCGGTGACTACGTCGGTCGCCGCGGCGGTTTCTTCGGCGCATGTGCCCTCGTTACTCTCGGTGTGGTCCTCCAGCTCGTCACCATCGGCTCCAAGGCACTCCTCACCCTCGGCCGAGGTGTGCTCGGCGCCGGTGTCGGTGTCATCTCCAACTGCACGCCCCTCTACCTCTCCGAGATCGCACCCACCGCTATTCGAGGTGCCATCGTCTCGTCGTGGCAGCTCATGCTCGCCATCGGCCAGGTGATTGGTGCATGCATCGCCCAGGGCACCAAGGATATCGATTCCACCTGGTCCTACCGCATCCCGATCATTTTCAACCTCTTCTTCGTTGCCATCCTCGTCGGCGCCCAGTTCATCATCCCCGAGTCGCCCCGTTGGCTCATCCAGAAGAACCGTGACGAAAAGGCACTCGCTGCGCTCAAGCGCGTCAACAAGGGCCAGAACGACGACGTCCGCGACAAGGTCATCGCGCTCGAGTACAACTCGTTCCGTCAGGCGCGCCAGGACGAACTTGAGCTCTCGGGCGAGGGCGGCTGGGGCACCCTCTTCCGCGGTGTAGAACTGCGCAAGTTCATCTGCGTGCTCGGCATTCTCATCGGACAGCAGATCGGCGGTGTCCAGTTCATTTTCTCGTACACCGTCACCTTCATGACCGCCGTCGGTCTCAAGGACGCCTTCATCATCACCATCATCGTCGATGTCATCGAGGTCGTCGGTGTGCTCTGCTCCTTCCTGCTCGTCAACCGCTTCGGCCGCCGACCGCTCATTCTGTGGACCTCGGTGCCCATGTTCATCGCCCTCTTCGTCGTCGCAGGCATCGGCACCAAGGGTCTGCCGCCCCAGGGCGAGTCCCTCCCCTACCCGGGCGTCATCACCGTCACCCAGGGCCGTACGATCGCCGCCATGATCTGCATCTACGTCTTCTTTTTCAATCTTGCTTGGGGTCCTCTTGCTTGGGTAGTGGCGAGCGAGCTTGCAGTTGGCAAGAACCGCAGCAAGATCATGTCGGTCGGCACGGCATGCTTCTGGGTGATCGCCTGGGCCGTCACTTTCACCCTGCCGTACCTCTTCTACAATGCCGGTCTTGGCGCTCAGATTGGATGGATCTACGGTGTTGGCACTCTCATTGCCATGACCTTCGTCTACTTTTACATCCCCGAGACGTTCGGTCGCTCGCTCGAGGAGATCAACGAGATGCTCGAGGCCGATGTGCCCACGCGCAAGTGGACGACGTACATGACGCAGTCGGAGAGGCTCATGATCGACCAGAGCAGGCAGATGGACGATAACTCTGCGGCAAGCACCAACCCAACAGATCTTTCGCCCACTGCGTCGCTCGGCGACGACAAGAAGGGCGTGGACGCCAAGGGCTCTGGTGCCGCTTCGCAGGAGTCGAACCCCACGCGCCTTGGCACTTCCGACGTCGCCTAAAAGGCAACAAGTCGCTAGGAACTCTGAATCCGCATCGACAATGTCTCCCAGCATCCAAGCTTCCATGATAAGCTCGCAATTGTATTCTTAGCATCATTTCGTCTCGCAAGCATGTGTCCGTGTCACCAATGGCTTCGAGCAGTGTGTGGCGAGTTGACGTGTCTGGTGCGCAACGCTGACGCGTCGGGCTCCGCCGCCTTGAGTGTTGGCGAAAAGTTCTCCCTCGAGGATCAAGCACGATAATGCGAAAGTCCCTTCGCTAGGCGTCCTCGCAGCAGCAATAGCATGACAACAGCTGTATCACAGGCCGAGATTGATTGACATGAAATTGGGCATTGAGGAAGCTCAGTCAGAGTCGGAGTTGAGGTCCGCAGCAAAGCTTGCCAGCGACGACTTGAAGGATCTCTGTAGCAATGAGATTGAAAAGCAAAACTGTCAGTGGAATGCAGGTGGAGTGTGGTGCAGATTCGAGGCGGACTTACGCTTCGTAAGGGACCTTCGTCTTCGCTATCGTCGTCATCGTCGCTTGTCGAGCGGGCGGCAGTCTTCTTAGAGCTTCGTGATGCTGGAGCGGCGGCTTCGAAGTCGCTTTCATCGGAAGCGTTGCTGGCTTCGTCGTCGCTAATGGCTACGACGGTCGACTTGGTGCGCGACGCTCTGGTGGGTCGGGATCGGTCCGAGCTCATGACTGTGTTTTCCTGGAGGGCGGCGAGTTCGTCGGCGAACTCACGCTCTTCGCGGATCTTGCGTGCCTGCTCGACGGAGCCCTTGCCCGTCATGCCGAGCTCGCGCAGCACGCCCTGCACCACAGTGCACTGGCCGGCAAAGTCGGTCTCGGAAACGTCGGCGGCTTCGTACAGCTTCTTCCACTGCTTGCGTACGCCGCACTCGATCACGAGCTTCTTGAGACGCGCGAGGCGCTGCTCTGCCTCGCTCCCCCCCGACGAGCTTGCCTTCGCCTTGGCTTTCGGCGCTTTTGTCGTCGTGGAGGTCTTGGTCTTGGTCGGCTTGGACTTCTTGCGAGAACGAGAGGTGGAGGCATCGTCTTCGAGCTCGCTAAAGTCGGACAGCTCGGCCTGCGCATCACCCAAGTCCGAATCGTGTCCGTCCTCGCGCGAGGCGGAGGGCTCGGCTTCCTCGGCGTCCGACTCTTCCGAGGCAGGTTGCTTGCGTTTCGGCGCCGGCTTCGGTCGACTAGATGCAGACGCTGGGCGCGCTTTGGTGGATGAGGCTCGCGCGGAGGCCTTGGAAGCCTTGGCGGGCGAAGGAGAGCGCGACCGCGACGTGGAAGCGGCCTTCTCTCGCTCGGCAGTGACGCGATTGACCTGATCCTGCGTGGCGGCGCTGATGAACTTTTTCTTGCTCTCGAGGTCGACGCCAAAGTGCTCATTGAGCATGTTGCGGATGGTGCGCTTCGAGTACTCGCTGTATCATCGCAATCGCCGGTCAGCACTGCAAACTTAGGTGAGGAAGGCGGTGTAAAGTACTCACGCTACGGTGCCATTGTCGAAGGCTTCTTCGATGATGACGCGGACCTGCTCGGTGATCTCGGCATCGCTGGGAAGCGACATGGCTGACTATGCTCGCGATGGAGTCGATTGAGGTAGCGGTGAGGGGCGAGCGGACACTTGTGATGCTTTCTCGGGAAGAGTCCAGGCAGACAGTAGTTGGCCGAGAAGCAGCCTCGAATACTGACTCGCAGCAGAACCTCCGACAGCCGAAAGGGTCCAACAAGCAACACTTCGCGCTCAATCACACCCGGTCCCGATCCGCACAATCCGCACCTCCCACGGATCCATCCGCATGCCACACGGATTGGTCGTTCTTTTGCCACTCCAGTCAGGTCTCTGAGAGTCTCAGGTCAGCAGAGCTTACGCTGCTCAGCGTGTGAGCTTCAACCAGTCACAGCTTCCACCGTGAGAAGGAGGAGTCGAGTCGGCTCGTCCCCGATTGCAATTCTGACCCACGCGCACTTTTGACCGGATGGCCCGAGTCGCGTCGCGCTGCGCGTTAGCTGTACTAACATTCAATTCTGAATTTTTTGGACGCGGACGCAGGGCGCTCAGAGCAACACTCACACGCAACACCCGATCGGCTCCATACCTCCGCAGTTCACGAGCACCGAAGGATATCGTCTGCGCCTCCATCTCCACGAGAACCGTATACCCCTCATCCCCCCTCCGACATCGGCTTGCCTCACTTCCAACCATCGCACCCACAGCCTTCCGCAACCGCACACCACTCGACCTGATCGGCGGAGATCCCGACCCTCCTTTCTGCCCACCGCGTCGTAGCTTCTTCGGACAGCCTCCGAGGCTCACTCCTTGAGAATTCACTGCACCAGCATGTCAAGCGCACGTACATCCAGTGGGTCATCGCGGCCGCCCGTAGTTCCCGCCACACCCGTTGGCCGTTCTATGCGCAAGAAGAATCATCTCAACCTCAGCGCCAAGGCGTTTGACAAGATGTCTAAACGTCTCCTCTCCGTCGAAAAGTCGACAGGTCAATCCGCCATGTCCTCGTGGCGCACCTCGGATCCCAACGAGCCCCTGGCTGCTGCATCCGACCGCATCGAGGGCATCCCCGAGCTGGGTGAAGGTGGTCATAGGACAACAGCTTCCTACGTCATCGCCGAAGCCGACGAGAATGCGGTCAACGCGCCCGAAGTCAAGTCCACCACCGAGTATCACCTCCGCCGCTTCGGAAAAGCTCCCGTATCGCGAGGTCTGACACAAGGCGCTGGCAAAGGTCCCGACGGCGCAGCGCTCGCAGCAGCTGCTGCAAAGTCGCTCAAGGGCAAGGGTGTGGCCCCGGTCGACTCTTTTCTCAACGAAGGCAGCTTCGTCTTCAATCCGCTCAACAGACGAGTACCTCAACCCACTCCGCGAAAGGCAAAGACGCGCCACATCTCGTCCTCTAGCAACGCCGTATCCGCACGCGCACCCTCCAGCCAGCAACCCCTGTTCTCCGCCGCGTCAGTCCAAGAACCTGCGAAGCCTGCAACGAGGCAAGAGTCGCGGCCCGATCTAGTGGCACCCGTCGCCGTCGCCGGCACAAGTTCTGCAGCCGCGCCAGCCTCAGAGAACGAGGACCCTTCCTTCGTGCCGCTCAGCCTGGTCGACCGCGATCTTCAAGAGGCTCTCATCCTCGAGGACCTCCTCTACGTACTTCTCGGCATCGAGGGCCAGTACATCACCTACGCCTCCTCCTACGATCCCGAAGACGTGGCTCACCGGCTTCGCGGCGCCCAGTTCATCATCGACCCAGCCCTTGACGCCCCGCTCCGCGACCTCGTCGACCGCATCGTCCCATTCGCCACCGACTACACCGCCATCTATGCTTTCATCGAGACCGACTCGGGCCTGGAATATGGCACCGTCAATCACGCGCTCTGCTCAGCCATCCGCGACCTGCTCCATGACTACGAACTGCTGGTGGTCCAGCTCGAGCATCAGATGGCTTCGTCCGCCTCCTTCAGCCTGCAGAGGCTCTTTGTCTGGATTCAAGAGACCGCACGCACACTCGCTGCCGTTCGCGCACTCACCGACGAGATCGTCGGCATCTCTCACGCCGACCTCTTTGATGATGAGGACGACGACGATTCGTCCGACGGCGATGGCGCATCCGAAATCAGTGGTACCTCGGCGCTCGAGCGCGAGCGTAGGGCGCTGCTCGGTCTCGACGATCCCGAAGACGAGGGTGTCGAGGGCGGCATCGCAAAGGGAGGCGAGGTGCTGTCCATGCTCTGGGACCGCATCACACGCATGGGCGGCGACCCCAAGGCGCACGCGCTCTTTACCACGCTCTTCCAGCGCGCCTCGCAGCCTTATGCAGAGACGCTGGTCAAGTGGATCACTACGGGCGACCTTTCCGACACGTACGAAGAGTTCATGGTCATGGAAGACGCAAAGGTTACCCGGGCCGCCCTTGAGTCCGATCCAACCGACGAGTACTGGGAAACGCGCTACACCCTCCGCGACGAGACCACCATCGCAAAGCGAGAACGTCAGCGGCAGCTTGGCCTTGATCTGGATGCCGAGATCGAGGACGAGGAAGAGAACCCGCGAGGCTTTCTCACGGGAGGCGCCAAGATCCCGTCGTTCCTCGAACCGTGGAAGCACAAGATCCTCCTGGCGGGCAAGTACCTCAACGTCATTCGCGAATGCGGCCTCGAGGTGCCCTCCGACCCGGATGTTGCGCTCACTGACGCGGCCAGCAGCGACCAGCGAGTCGGCCGTGCGGCAAGGTCCGTCGCTGTGGTCATGAACGACGAGTCCTTCTTCCGTCGCATAGAGGCCGCTTACCAGCGCGCCAACTCTGCGCTGCTCAAGCTCTTGCTCGAGGACCAGCACATCCTCGAGCGTCTGCGCTCGCTCAAGCACTTTTTCTTCTTCTCCGAGTCCGACTTTCTCTCGTCGTTCTTGGAGCAGTCCGCCCACGAGCTTGCCAAGAAGGTCTCGCCCACCAAGACCAGAGAAACGGTGCAGCAGCGCCTCCAGACACATCTCGGTGCCGTGCTGGGATCCAGCAGCACGGTCGGCTTCGAAGATCCGTATCGCGAAGACGTCCGCATCGTGCTTGCGTCCGAGGGCGCATACGACCAGCTCAAGCGCATCGCCGAGACCAAGGGCGGCATCGAAGCGACCAAGCTCGCACAGGCAAATGCTGCGGCCGCGGCTGCCGCCGCAGCAGCAGCTGGAAGCTCGGGCAAGGAGACATTTGTTCCTTCGGTCAGCCTGCTGCAGTTTGATGTTGCAGTCAAGTTCCCCGTGTCGCTCGTCATCAGCCGCAAGAACATCCTGCGATACCAATTCGTCAGCCGCGGCCTGTTCCACCTCAAGACGCTCGAACGGTCGCTGTCCGAGCTGTGGCTTGACCACTCGTCCTCAGCGCTCTGGAAGCAACGCACCCATCCGGCACTGGAAAAGTGGAAGCAACGCCTCTTCCAGCTGCGCTCGCGCATGACGTTCTTCGTCGAGCAGCTTCTGGCATTCCAGATGATGGAGGTCGTGGAGCCCAACTACCAGGATCTGGAGCGCAAGCTGCGCAACGTCAAGACGGTCGACCAGCTGATGAAGGACCACTTTGCCTTCCTCAACACCACGCGCAAGGAGCTCATGTTTACCGACCTGCGCTACCTCGAGCTCCACTCGCAGCTGACCACGGTCATCAACGTGTTTGTCGAGAATAGGACGCGCTTCCAGGATCAGCTGCTGCTCGAGACGGAGCGGTGGAAGAAAGCGGGCGGCAAGAAGGGCGTCGCCCCAGACCCACCGCTGCAGGAGTCCACGCACGAGTTCTTGGCAAGGGTGCAGAAGCACTGGGAGAGATATGCCAAGACGTACAAGGACGTCGTCAACCTGCTCAGCACCACCGACAACCCGGCCGCACTCCCGCTCGCCTACCGCTTCCAGAGCTCCAATCTGTAGACTGTGAGGAAAAATCGAAAGCATTTCAGCGGCTCTTGCTTAGTCTGTTCGGCGATGAAGGCGAGGAGGACGAATTTTTGGCTTGAATATGTGAGATCGACGAGGTGCGGGGAAGTGGAGGCATGACAAGCATGACGCACGTCCCCGACGTTGAGGCGCTATCGACCTGTTCGCAACCATCAAGCCGTGCACGATGTGCCATGTCGGCCGCCGCATCAGCCTCGTCTCAGCAGCCGCGGCTTCCGGCCGAAATCCTCGTCGATATCATCGAGCTCGCCATCTTCACGTCGTCTCCCTGCCCCTTGGTGACTCCGAGCGTCTCGAGGAGCTCTGAAGAGCCGACATCGCCATTCGATCATCCGCTGCGCGCTGCGTATACATCAGCCTGGGCCTGGACAGGGCATCTTCTGCGCGTATCCAAGCTCTTCTGCTCAATCGCGCGACCATTTCTCCTACAGACGCTGACGCTCGATACAGACGCGGCCGGCAAAGCGTTCTTCGCCGAGCTGGCTGCACAGAAGGACCCAGTAGAGACGCTCAGAAGGGTGGAGAAGGCCTGGCTCGGGAATCTCTCTGCATTGGGGAGGAACGGATTGGATGTCAAGCCGAGGTCGCTCAAGCTAAGCGAAGCAGCGTGGTACGAGGAATGCCCTGGCGGCTTCGTCGTTGGGCACGCCTATGCTTCGAGGACGAAACCTACTACAAGGAGCAGCAAGGAACTAGACAGGAGCAGGACAAAGCCGAAGCAGTATCGCAGCGTGAGCGTGTACTGGGCAGAGGAGCAGCTCATCGAAGAGGTCAGCGACCCTGACAGGAGCAGCAGCGATGACGACTCTGCTGTAAGTGACGAAGATGCAGCTTTCGACGTAGATGGCACTCCACAAGGAGAACCGGACCGCTCTTTCACTTTGTCTACTCCGGCAGAACCAAGTCCCCTGACAGGAGCTAGCAGCAGTAGCACTCGGCGACACTCTCAGGGTGCAGGGTCTGTAGGCGACCCGCGGATCGACAGGCCGCACGAACCCGCATGGCAGACCCTGTACGCGCGCCAGCGTCGTCTTTCCCCGGTGCATTCGCGAGGTCAGCCCGGTCCACTAGCAGCATCGCTTCCGTCGGCTCGGATACCACAGCCCCTGATGGCTGCGACCGCAGCCGGGCCATCAGAAGACGATCTCGATCCATGGGATATGCAAGATGCCCAAGAGCGGTTAGCAGCTCTCGCGACTCAGCCCGTCGACTCTAGCGCCGTGCACCCAGAGGAGGCTACAGATGCTCCTATAGGCACCACCTCCCAGCCCCTCCCGGAGATCTCGACGAAAGCGGACATTGCCGCTTCGACGCTAGTGTCGTGCCAAGCATCGTTGCAAAAACGTCGGCGCGGACGGGAGATCTACGCGTACCACGTGTGTACAGCGACGCTCGAATCATGGATCACGCCGTTGTTCGCCTCGCTGCGCTCGCTGCGACTCATCACGCTGAGCTTCTACCCGGGCCACATTTTAGACGACGACAAGCTCGAGCATATGCTGCGGCGCATCCTGGCGGAGAACGCTAAGCTCGAGAGGTTGCTCATCCGAATCGTGCTCGATGCAGCCAGTGCAGGAAGCAGGATGCGCCGTTTCGAGCGTACCAAGACCATCGCAGGCGCAGCAGACAGGATCGGCGACGAAAGAATACGCGTCATGCTCCTCAATCCCAAAGTCGGAGAGGGCGAACTTGTCGCTCTACCAGAGCATAGACCTGGGGAGCACATTGGGACGTTGGATCCCCTCAGCAGAAGGGCGGTTACGCTGACCAAGGAGGCTTGGTGGTCGAGGGTGCTACAGCAGAATCACTGCGAGCGCGAGATGGGAGATGTCCGATGCCTCGAGGACGATGCGATGAGGCTGGAGAAGGACAGAGAGATGCGCGAGAGGAGACTCTCGAATTGGAAGATGTTCTTCCCTGCGCACCAGCATGGCAACCCGACCCACCTGGTCAACCTCATCCATCACGCCGATTCGTGGCCCGACCATCCCCATCCGCTCCCCTGATTCCCGAACCACTTTCCCGAAATAACGTTGATTGCCGCGACCATGCCGTAGATCTGCCCCTTGACGCTAGTTACCCACGCCTTGTCAATCGTTGGCGGCTAGTGAAGCGAGTTGCTGGCTAATGAAGCGAATGTTGGAGCGGAGTCCGGACTTCGGACGATGCTGGACCGATGGAAATGGATCCGATCTGAACGCCGGCAATCAATTCAGTGCGACTTCGGAGATCTTTGAGGCCGCTTGTTTGCGCCGTAAGAAGTAAGACCGAAAAGGATTTGCGAGCTTAAGGTTCAACGGCGGGCAAGGGGCGGCTCGGTAAGGTGTGGGCGTCTGCGATCGACGGCTGCAAAGACGGCAGGGTCCGGCGGCACCGCAAATGCATTTGCGGGGGAGTTTCATGCCGAGAAGGGGAGGTAGAGCGTGCAAGGTGTCCCTCGGAGCCACTCCAGAGCACAGGGTCTGGGGTCCGCGAAGCGAATGCGCCCGCAAGAGATTGCCGGCGCTAAATTTGGTGACGCGTTGCAGAGGCGGCACAAGATGGTGTCGGCAATCGAAGCCCTTCAGCTCCATGTACGCGAACGTCAGCGTGCTCCACCATGCGGAACGAGTGTCGGATATCTCTTCGGACATCTCGGCCGCGCATCCTTCACTGCAGAGGAGGGTTCAGGCCGTAGGCTGGTCATCCGCCGGGATGAAGTGCAAGGCCGGAGGAACCTGCGGAGCTTGCTGTCATGCAGAAGCGTATTGGTCTCAGCCCAGCTGTCAGGTAGCGAAGAAATGCGTTATGCTGCTACCCCGCGGGGCACCGCAGCATCAATACCCCGCATCCCTACTCCGCAGATCGTCTATATAACAGCTTGATGCTACAGATACAGGATGGTCTTGCTCATCAAACCCATAGCACCTCTCTCTCCTATACTCTCCCTTACTCCTAGCCTAAACTCCCCGCACTTTCAAGCGGAAATAGACACACAAAATGGTGTTCAACAAGGCGGCACTTCTTTCGGCGCTCAGCTTGGCAGGCGCTGTCCAGGCGGCACCCGCAGCGTCAGGGGGACTGCCTTGCGACCTGTACGCTTCGGGCAACACGCCGTGCGTGGCGGCACACAGCACTACGCGCTCGCTGTACTCGGCCTACAACGGTCCCCTCTACTCGGTCGTTCGTTCTTCGGACTCGCACACGACCAACATTGGTGTCCTCTCCACAGGTGGAGTTGCCAATGCTGCCACCCAGGACTCCTTCTGTGCCGGCACCACTTGCAAGATCAAGGTCATCTACGACCAGTCCGGCCGCGGTAACCACCTGAGCCTCGCGCCCCCGGGTGGTGCTGCGGGTGCAAACGTGCTCGCCGACGCCGCAGCTGCGCCCATCACAGTCTCGGGACACAAGGCTTACGGTGTCTACATTGCCCCAGGCATGGGCTACCGCAATGACAAGACCAACGGCGTCGCTACCGGAAACCAGGCCGAAGGAATGTACGCTGTGCTGGACGGGACGCATTATAACGACCAATGCTGTTTCGACTACGGCAATGCTGAGACGAGTGACACTGATACGGGTAACACGCATATGGAGGCCATCTACTTTGGCAGCAACACCTACTGGGGCTCTGGAGCTGGCTCAGGACCGTGGGTGATGGCCGATCTCGAGAACGGCCTCTTCTCGGGCTACAACCCCAAGCAGAACACGGGCGACCCGTCCATTTCGTCGCGCTTCGTTACGGCCATCGTCAAGGGCGACTCGAGCAACCTGTGGGCTCTCAAGAGCGGCAACTCGCAGTCGGGCGGTCTGACTACCGCATACTCTGGTCAGCGACCGGCAGGATACTATCCGATGAACAAGGAGGGCTCCATCATCCTTGGTATCGGCGGAGACAACAGCCACAGTGCTCAGGGGACCTTTTACGAAGGCGTCATGACCTCGGGCTACCCCTCCGACGCAACCGAAAATGCCGTCCAGGCCAACATCGTCGCCGCACGGTACCAGGCATGAACACTCTCAGCCATAGATTCTTGACCTGCTCCGTATAGTCACGCTCGAGCCATGGAATGGAGACGTTTAGAACGACGCATGGGGGTGTGCCTCTCACGAGCAGGACGATCCCGGATTCTTACAAAATGAGACAGAATGAACTGTGTAAATATTTATTTTTTTAATGAAATGACGACGCCCCGGTACAGGAATTCACGATTCGGCTCTCTCTCTGAATTCCCATGGCGAGGCCGAGCTCTTCGGTGGATGTGAAATGCTTCATCCTTCGTCCTGATCCTCTTGATCCATTCATGAGCTGCCTGATGCTTCTTCGAGAACACCTCTTCTTTATGAAGGAGGAGACATTGAGGAGATAGCAAGGTCTAGGATCTGTATCAGCTTATGCGGGGGAAGAGCCGGTACGCTGAACCTAGGATTGCTCTGAGCCACTTTTGCCGACCCCGTGGTCAGGCGTAGCAACGCCCGGCACGACCAACATCTGCAGAGCAGTTGAGGAAAGAGAATTCAAAGCAAAAAGGATGTGAGAGTGGTTGTGAGTACCTTGAACGGCCTTGTGTACTTGAGATAGTGTCACATGGACGCTCACATCCGTCTATGGGACCGCGATGCTTACAGCGCTTCTGAGGGCACTCGGTGGCAAGATGGTGTCGGCCAGGGATCGGTCTGCAGGCGGTGCAGAAAATAGGCCTGTCGTTAAACCACAGAGGCAGTTCGCCTCCAGCATAAGGAATGCCGCTGAGATCGACAAACGCCGGAACTGACTGAATCGCGGAAGGGCGCGAGACCGTGCCTAGAAGGTAGATGATCCCTTCGAACTGCAGGTATTTGGTGCCATCCCTCTTGATCTGCTTCGAATACATACCCCAAGCGTCCGAGACCTTAACGTGTCCAACCAGGTGCTTGAGAATTCTGCAGACGACATCCTCCACCTTCACACGCACATCTAGGGTACCGTTGCCCGTCGTGCCCATGCGGAATACCTGCTGCATCTCATCGAGCGGCGCAGCCGACGAGGCGAGAGTAATGTCGAGACGACCCCACTTGGCCTGGAGCTTCTTGAATTCGCCGTAAACCTTCTTGTTGATCACGTTGACATCAATATAGATCTTGTTGCCCCGGTTGAACGGGTGCCGGATGGCAAAATCGGAGCGGTCCACTTCCGTGAGCTGATCAACGATCGCCATGTACAGGCAGGTGCGCAAGTCGGAGAGCCTGTGCTCGTCGAGGTCGGCCGAGCATCCCACCTGAAATCTATGGCTACATCTCGCGACAGCGTCGCAGCGGATCGGGTCAGGCAGCTCATTGTAGTTCCAGGGGAACGTGGGCTTCTCCGGGACGTAGTGGACGGCCTTGAACAGAGCTTTATTGGCGACCTGCTGGATAATCTCGGCCACGGCCTCTCGCCTGCGCCTGCGCTCGCGGTCAGCCTCGGCGTCCCCAGTGCCAATCTCTGAAGAGCGCGAAGCAGCAGTGGCAGCCGGCGTAAAAGTCACCTTACGACGCTTATCGCTCGGAGTGTCTGCGGCTGATTCCTGAGGAGCGGAGGCTGGGTCAGCCCTAGTGTCATTGTCGGGCTCGCCTGCATCGTCTCTCTTCATCCTTTTAGTGTCATCGTTGTGTGGCGCGTCTGGCTGTCTGACAGTGTTCCAATTGTTGGTGTCAAAGAGGATCTCCTTGCCCAGGTTGGGCCCATTGGTGCCATTACTGTTGGTGGATTGGGGATGCATGCTTGACTAGATAGAAGGCGACGGTAGCAAAGGCTCAGATCCCTCTTTCTCTGAAGACTCCGGCCCTCGAAGGGATGTGGTACAAATCTCTCCGGCCTCTCTTGCACATAAGACACACCCACGCATCCGCGTTTCATATGTGATTGACCGCTATGCGTTTCATATCTTTTATGAAGTAACTTCCATTTTACGGTAGCATACTGTATGACAGGCTGCGTTCACTGGCGACTGAGCAGGGCTAGACTTGAAAGGTAATTGTGCGTGTAGATGGTGACCTGGGACGAGAGAAGCCTACAATAAAACTAAGAAGAGAGAAGCCTACAATAAAACTAAGCGAAAGGGTTGCGGGAGGGCATACCGAAGCCGGCGAGGAACGCTGCGCCGCCACCGGCTTTGGAAGCCGCGCCGCCCTTGATCGGGCTGAGTTCGAGCGGGATATCGAAGTTGGGTGCGAGGCCAGCGTCGTTAGCCGTCGCGCCCCACTGCATGGCGCCGCCGCCGCCCAGCAGCTTGCGCTTCTTCTTCTTGACCTGACCCTCATCGGCTGCGGGCGCCACAGCCTTGCTGGACTTTGCAGGTTTGGTCGTGGCCTTTGGCAGCGCCAAGTTGGTTCGGTCGCGGCCGAACTTTGCGCCCAGCACACTCGAGTCTGCGCGCTCGTCGTCGCTGTCGTCGTCCACGGTGCGCTTGTTTGAGCGGATGATCGGTGTGGCCGACGGATCCGCAGTCTGGTCGTCGTACTCGATCGGCATGGCCGGCTTGTTCTTGCGCACCGCAGCGGGCTTGGTGCGCGTGCCGCTGGATCCAGTACTCTTCTTGCCTGCCGAAGCGCTGCTCTTCTTCTTGCCCGCCTTGGCCTTGGCTCGCTCGACCCCCGAGTCTTGCTCGCCGTCAGAGTCGTCGCGAGCACCACGACCGCGGCGGCGATGCCTGTCATCGTCCGAGTCGTCCTCCGACGAGTCTGTGATAGCGACCTCGTCGCGCCAGTTCTTGCTGGAACTCGACTTGCCGTTCGTGGCGGCCTTGGACGGCTTGGCGCTCTTCTTTGCCAGAGCTGCCTTGATCGAGCTGGCAGCAGAGATCTTGGCGAAGGGCACAAGTGGAGACGAGGACTTGGCGCCCTTGGGCTTGCGCGTGGCGGCTGTGGCGACGACGTGTCGGTCGACCTCGTCTTCCGAGGGCGGGCCGAGCTCAGAGGCGCCCTGCATGGGCCGCTTCTTGGCGTAGACGGGCGAGGACGGCGGAAGCTCCTGCGCAGCTGCAATGAGCTTGGACACCTTTGGCTGCGGTGCTTGTGCAGCCGGCTTGGACTTGGCGGCCGGCGCCGGTGCGGCATTGAGCTCTTCGATTTGCGCGAGCAGCTCCTTGCGTTCCGCCTTCCAGGCTTTGCGTGTCTCGGTCATCATGTCGTCGCGCTTCTGGAGCTCCTCGATCTCGGCTTGCGCCTCTGCGAGCTCTTTGCGAAGCGACTTGGCTTCTTCGCCTGCACCCGCACCGTTTGCGCGCGACTGACGTGCCTCCTCGAGGAGCTCGGCGAGCTTTTCGTTCTCGGCCTGCAGCTCGAGCGACGCGGCCGACTTGGCGGCGATCTTCTTTTTGAGACGTGCCTCGTCGCGGAGTGCGGCGCGAACGTGGAGCGAGAGCAGATCGGCACGCTTGCGTTCGAGCATGAGGCGGATACGCAGCTCGTCCATCTGGCCCCTGAGGTCGGCATCGGCGGCATGGTAGCGGCCCTCGTGATAGGTGGCCTCGTTCTTGGCATGCTGGAGGGCGACGTCGATAAGGCACGCTTGGCGACGCTGTCCGAGCAGCTTCCAGGCGCGGTCGTCGGCCTCTATCTTGTACTGGTGAAGGCGCACCTGAAGCTCGGCACGCGTCCTGGACTCGCGAGCGATGGCAGCCTGGTGTGTGCTCTTGGTCGATGCAAGCTGTTCCTGCAGACCGGTGCACTCTGAGGCCCAGCCTTCGGATTCTTCCTTTGCTGCGGTGAGCGCGTCCTGGGTGGCGTCGAGCTCGCGGAGGAGTGCGGCGTGCTTCTTGCGGAGCTCGCCGAGCTCCATAGTCTGGATGCGATCCGCACGAGCAGAAGGGTCGAAGCGGTGATTGGAGGCAATGGACGAGTCGGCGAGGACAGACTGGCGAGTGGACGTCGAGGACGAGGCGGCTTGACCGCTGGAGAGTGAGGAGAGGTGGGAGAGTTTGTGGCTGGAAACACTGGGGCTGGCATGCGGACTGAGGCGGGGGGTGGCGGCTGCCTTGACGCGACTGATGAGTGGAGTGGACTCGATAGGAGCAGATGTTGGAGCAGGTGCGGTACTGGCAGCCGCAGCGGAGCGGGCACGCGCAAGCTGGGACCCGCGCGCAGTGTTGTCTCCTGAGGACTCTGCTTCGTCCTCGTCGTCCGGCTGTTGCTGAGCCGGGAGAGGACGAGATTCCCTCCGCGGGTTCGCGCGGGACGCTCGGTTGAAAGGGTCGAGTTCGCTGTCGAGGTACTTGTCGAAGTCGTACGCGGTGCCCACGGCTGCACTCGCCGCACCGATGGGCTGGTCTTGACCGTTTCGACGATTGGTGGTTCCAAAGATGGAAGCCTGCGAGGCGCTCGAGGTGCCGACAGCCGCGTTTGCCGGTGGAGCTGTCTCCGAGTGGGACGGCTGAGATGCAGAGATGGACGTGAGAGGGCGGTCAAGGTTAGGAAGGCGAGGGACATCGACTTGAATGTCGGCATGAACGGGGTCGATGGCAGGATCGCGTCGGCCTGGAACGAGCTGTGCGGTGGAATCGCCGCTTTCGTCGGCAAGAGGAGGGCTGGTACCCTTGTGGACGGCACCGGCTGCTTGACGAGCCGCCTTGGCTTGGGAGACGGCGATAGGGGTCTCGTCGCCGGCCATCTGACGGGCGCGTTGGATGGCGCCGTTGGTGAGCGAGCTACGCGCCCCCCGCACGCGGTGTGCAGTGTCCTGCTCGTCGTCGTCGCTGTGCAGCATTTGCGGGCGCGAAACAGGGCGCGGAAGCGAGCTGGGGACCATGTTGGAGGTCTTGGCCGGGAAGGAGGCGGAGAAGGCTGCTCGGTCGGCGGGGCGAGATGCAGAGCGACGTTCCTGCGACGCGGCGGCCATCTGATCGAGGCTGGGGAAGCTAGAGGCTGGTGCAGCGGCGTGCACCGGAGTAGCTGGCTCGACGACGGAGGCGGCGGATGGTCTGGAGGAAGGAAGCTTGCCGATCTTCCTCGGCTGGGTAGCGTGGGAGGAGAAGGACGAGAACGAGGCGTCAAGGGCCGCCGACGCGTCTTTGCGTGGGGACCTGCGCACTGGTGGTGGTGACCTGGATACGACCATGATTGTGGCGATGTGGTAGCTCCGGGGCTAATATACGGACTGGTTAGTTTGCGATAGCGATAGGATATCGATGGGATCCAAGTGGACGCGGATGGGGTGGCAGCAGCGGCAGGATGGCTCCGAATAGGATCGGGGGCACAGAGGCGTGCGGTGGCTGTGGGCGTGTTGGGTGCTAGGGCGGGGTATAAACTGGGTATCGATGGGGATGGTGAGGGGCGAGACGATGAACGGCGACGTGGAGGAAGGACCGGAGGCGAGCAAGAGGACGACGCGACAGGCAGTGCGCTCCACAGACCGGGCTGGCCGTACACCGCGATGGCACGAGGCTTTGTGCTGAGTGTTGCTTCGGTGCGTGTTGTGGTGCGCGCCCGCTCCAGCACCTGACACAGGGCAGCGCGTCTTTCGTCCCCTTTTCAACCCATCTTTTTCGACCGAAATTTCGGGCTGCCATTTTTGTCATTTTAGATTTCTCAAAAGCATCACAACGCGGTCTGCATTTTCGCCCCGTCCTTTGGTGTTTGACTCAGCAGGACGCGCAACAGGCAGCCAACATCACGTGAGTGCATGCCCCGATGATGAGTTCTCTCTAGCAAATCGAGCCCGATGCAGATCTGCATTGACTCGACCCTCCCTAAAGGCGGAGTCAGACACTCGAGGCACGGATGGCATGCGGATGCTAAAATTTCGCCGGAGGCTGCGCGAAGAAAAGATGGAGGGGCTCCTCCTCTCCGCAGTCCAACCTATCCAGACATCATCCATCATTCATCAGCCTCCCTCCCTCCTAGGCACATCCTCTCACTCCAACCAACTCATCTCACAGCACCTCGCTGCGCACCGGCGCCCTCATTGGCATCATTTCTGCATTCGCTCTTCGCCGCCTGCCAGCTACCCTCGTCCGCTCGCCGCTCCTCTCCACCCGTCCTGGTGTCCTTCGAGCCGCTCCGATCCGCTCGCACCTCGACTCTCTTCCTCACACCAGGCAGCACTACCCATCTGCTTCTCCTCCCTCCTTCTCTACATCAGCCATGTCTTCCGCCGATATCGCCCTTGTGCCCTCGCCGGCCTCCTTCAACGGTGCTCCGTTCCTCTCGGAGCTGCCGCAGCTGCCTTCCGTCCCGGGCGTAGACACCAAGCGTGCGCCTCTCGACAACTTCCGTCTCGCCATCGCAAAGCACGTCTCCGAATCCCTCGGCGTCGACGTCAATGCTGCCTTCGCCGCTGTCGGCACCGGCAAGATCGGCGACTACACCGTCGCCGTGCCCCGTTTCAAGCTGCCAGGCAAGCCCATCGAGATCTGCGAAAAGGCGGCCGCCGCCTTCCAGCCCAACGAGTTCCTCAGCAAGGTTGAGGTCAAGGCCCCATTCCTCCACTACTTCCTCAACGACAAGACGCTCATCAAGCTCACCCTACAGACCGTCCACGTCATGACCCACGGCTTCGGCGCACCCCGCGACGACGCCGGCAACGCCCAGCCAAGCTACGGCACCAACCGCGACGGCGAGGGCAAGAACATCATCGTCGAGTTCTCCTCGCCCAACATCGCAAAGCCCTTCCACGCCGGCCACCTCCGATCCACCATCATCGGCGCCTTCCTCTCCAACTTGTACAAGGCAAACGCGTGGAACGTGTCCAAGTACAACTACCTCGGCGACTGGGGCAAGCAGTTCGGTCTGCTCGCCGTCGGCTGGAAGCTCTTTGGTGACGAGCAGCGCCTGCAGGACGACGCGGTCAACACGCTCTTTGACGTCTACGTGCGTGTCAACCAGCTTGCCAGCGTCGAGGAGGACGGCAGGGGCGAACAGATCCACGAGGAGGCCCGACGATACTTCAAGGGCATGGAGGACGGCGATGCAGAGTGCCTCGCACTCTGGCAAAAGTTCCGAGACCTCTCGATCAAAAAGTACATCGAGGTTTACGAGCGTCTCAACATCCACTTTGACGTCTACTCGGGCGAGTCGCAGGTCAAGAAGGAGAACCTCGAAAAGTCGCTCGAGCAGCTGCGCAAGGCCGACTTTGTTTCCAAGGAGGACAACGGCGCAACGCTCGCCGATCTCACCAAGTACAAGCTCGAAAAGTGCGTCATCGAGCGACGAGACGGCACGCCGCTCTACATCACGCGAGACATCGCCGAGGCGGCGCAGCGCTTCGACGCCAGCTTCGACGGCAACGGCTTCGACAAGATGATCTACGTGGTCGCCTCGCAGCAGGACCTGCATCTGGCGCAGTTCTTCAAGGTCCTCGAGCTCATGGGCTACCCGTGGGCGCAGAAGGAGACCTCGCGTCTGCTCCACATCAACTTTGGCATGATCCTCGGCATGTCGACCCGAAAGGGCACCGTGGTCTTCCTCGACAACATCCTCGACGAAACGCGAGACAAGATGCACGAGGTCATGCGCGCCAACGAGGCCAAGTATGCGCAGATCGAGGACCCGATGCGCACCGCCGACATTGTCGGAATGACGGCCGTCAAGATCCAGGACATGAGCTCCAAGCGCATCAACAACTACAACTTTGACTGGTCCCGAATGCTTTCCTTTGAGGGCGACACGGGTCCGTACCTGCAGTACAACCACGTGCGTCTGTGCTCGGTCGAGCGCAAAGCCAAGGAGTCGGACGGTCTCGAGCTGCCCACGGCCGACCTCGACCTGGCGTCGATCAACCTCGAGCTCATTTCGGAGCCCAAGGCTCGTGACCTGGTCATGCTCATTGCGCAGTGGCCCGACACCGTGCGTGCGGCCATGAAGGACCACCAGCCCTCGACGATTGTCACGTACGCCTTCCGTCTGACCCACCTCATCTCGTCCTGCTGGGAGTTCCTGCTGGTCAAGGGCCAGGAGCGCGACCTTGCCCTCGCCCGTCTCTTTGTCTTCCGATGCTGCAAGGACGTCCTCGGCTCCGCCCTTCGACTCCTCACCATCACCCCGCTCGAACGCATGTAGATCCACACGCCTCGGTACAGTTTCTCATTTTCACTTTGCATTCGCTTCGACTCCTCCTGCTGCCAAGAGCTCTCTGAGGTGTGATTTCGGTCGGATGTGCCGATGCAAATGTGTCAAGGTGCGGTCGAGCCTATTTCAACGAGAGTTCACGCCCGAGGCCGCATCTGGCGTTGGTAAAAGATCCGCAAGGCGCGCATCGAGGGCCACCAGTCTGGCGCAGCGCGTTGGCACTGTCGAATCAGCGAGCGAGACGCACTGCATCAGGTCGACCAGACACCTTTCTAGTCTGGGCCAATCGGCCCTGTTCGATGAGGAGCGCAGGGGCGACTCGAGTGCGCTAATCCAGCACTTGGCCACAGCTGACAGGATCAGCGACATATTGCGGCCTATCTTTGACGCAACTGTTTTGCGCAGTGCCAGCTGTCCGTCTGCATCGTCTTTGCTTTCATCCGCACCGGTCGACCCGGGGAGAAGCAACTGTGTGGCCAGACGCACGACCTTGACGGTGGTATTGATGTGTTCCGTATTGTCGAAAGCAACGGTGGAGAGCCAGGTGCGGAAGATCCAATCGATGCTCACGTCGACGAATCTCGCGGCTGCACCAAGATTCGCTGCCTGTGCGGTAGGGGGTGGGGACAAATCCTCGATCAGCATTAGGTAGGCTGTGCACGTGGTTGCGACGAGCTCGCGCCCCAGCCGTGTGCCCGAAGGCGGTAGCGGCAGATACGACCATGTGGACAAGATTCCCTGCGAAACAAGCCGGCAAAGCGCCTCCATCCTGCGCTTTCCACAGTCATCCACCCCACCCGCCTTTTCGTCCGGCCCAGCATCTGGCCCCGCACTTTCCGCGGCTGGCGTGTCGAAGGGTGACTGCGTCGCATCGCGCCATACAATCGGATGAGTGGTGAGCAAGATCAGTCTGCGGAGCGCGCTGATCGAGAAGCCGACCAGAGCTGGCGCATACGTGGCGTCGTGCACGTACGTCAGGTTCACTTGCAGCGCGCGCTCCAGCAGGCTTCCAATTCCCGTCCGCAGCAACAGCCCGCCCAGGATCGCCTCGCGTCTGCTTTTGCGCATCGAGTCTCGCCCCGCGTCCGCATCTGTGTCGGGACCAGATGCATCTGCGACAGTACTCGGTCGGTCAAGCAGCTGGTGCACGAGCATGCTCCCCCGCAGACGGAACCGGGGCTGCGCATGCTCCAAGAGCGTCAGCAGCGGCGGCACCAGCAGCGGCCATGCCGCGTTCCAGTCCGATTCGGTCTCGAGCTCGAGATGATCCAGACACCATGCGAGCACATTGACGCATCCCAGTGCCTCGTTCCGCTCGTGTAATGCAGGCTGCGCATCATCTGCAACGTCAGCCGAGTCAAGGGAGAGCGCGAACTGGTGCGGTGCGAGATTCGAGGCTTCGTTGTCATCCGCCGCACTCGAGAAGCGATGCTGCCCGAGGTTGCGATCGAGATACGAGACGAGCAACGCTCCCGTAGCCGGTGCCTTCTTCCTGCCTGTTTCCGGATCCACAGAGCTGAGGGAAGCGCTCGATGACTTGCTAGTCTCTTTGACGATCGGCTTGATGTAGTGTGCCAGGAGCGATCCGGCCACCGCCGAGGTCGTCAGCGATGCGGTCGGAAGAACCTCGTTCCCCAGACGACCGAGGATGCGGTGTGCCTCGATCTTGCTTTCTCTTCCAATCCAGCCGTCGTCAATTTCCTGGTTTCCTTCTATGAAGCTCGTAGTGTCCGGGTCCGGGAACGGACTGACGTGCGACGGAGGGAGAAAGCGGGCGAGCGTGCAGACTACATGGCCAAGGACAAGATCCAGCTGCGTGCCAATTTGCGATGAATCGACGGAGGAGAGCTGTTCCAGGAGTTTGAACAGTTTATGTAGCAACGTAGGAACCTGCTGCTGCTTCCATCGGAGCAGGGCCGGGTAGTCACTTTCGGACAGGGTCCACGCTTGACCGTCTCCACGACCGAAGACGGCTGGAATGCAAAGCTGACAAGAGAGTGTAAGGAGCTGCTCTGCAATGCTGTTTATGTCATGATTGTTGTCATGGGATCCATGTGATGGTAGGGCAGCGAGGCCAAACTGATACAAGCAACGCTCTGCTGCAGGAGCAAGAGCAGGTCGAGAGGATGTCGGTCTTGACAAGCCGGCGAGTCCGATCGAGTCCAAAAAGACCGTGGGCTTCGGAAGGTTCACCATGGCATTGTCAGGCGCGGTTCTACAGCCTCGCCGAGGTGGCCAGAAGCAAGGTGAGGTGGTCGATTGCGAGAGAGGTCAACGGCGAGGGTTGCTCGAGAGGGTTCTTCTGAACCCAACCCGAAATCCGAGTTCCGAGATTTAGTCAGCGGGAACGCCGCTTTTTCTTCCGCCGTTGCTTCCGCACTTGAACTCGACTCATCATCATCATCCTATTCTTCTCCTAGCTCCGTACGGTATCGCCACATCCGAACAACGCGAATACACAATGTCGATCGCAGCAGCATCCCTCAAGCACATCACGGCGATGTCGTTCGAGTTCGCCCCGCTGAGTGCGTCGCAGGCGTCGAGGTCGATGCGCCTGCTGCTCGCACGCCTGCCCACCAAGCCTCCCATGCCCGGCATGGATCTGCCGGACATCTCCACCAAGACTGTCCCCACAGATGCACTCCAGAGGGTCGAGATCACCTACAAGAACAAGCAGAAGCTCGTGCTCGACCACCAGGCCGCAGAGGCCCGCCTCACAGACCTCGTCAAGAAGGTACGCCTCGCCACTCCTACATTGACCCCTTCTGACACAGTTCACTGACCTTCGGACATGCCTTCTTGTCTACATCTTTGGTTCGCAGATTGAGGAGCCAGCACGGGCTTTGCGTCTCAAGGAGGAGGGTCTCTGATCTCGCATTCCTTCAGCCCAGACCATCGCCACAGACGCGAATCTCTTGTACTTGTATCTCACCTCGCAAAACTTAGACTGCGTTCCGAACACACTCTCTCTATTTCTCGCGACACACGTCGGACTCTAGCCCGACAAAGACATGCGAACGACATGGACATTCGTTCGAAAAAGTGCAGGTACAAATACAAAAGCACGAAAGCACGACTAGGACTAGGCACGCAGCATTTTGGCAGGACGTTCTTCGCCAAATTCGGGGATTTGGGCGAGCTGGCTGTGTTTGCCCTGAAAGAGCGGGGTTGCCATCTGCTGTGGAAGGTGGAAGGCGTCCGAGAGCGAGGTGAAGGAGCGCAGAGCGAGCGTGCATAGGTGCTGAACGCGTGCGCGGAAAGATTCGGACGAAGCGAGGATCACGAGATTCTGCACATCCACAATAGCCTCTGCATCGTCGAGGAAGATACGCAGCGCAGGACGCGACTCGCCGTCGAATAGAGAGGCAATGTGGATAGGCGGCAGCGAAGGCTGTGCCTCGTCTTGCTCTGCAGAGTTGCCCTCGGCTTGTTCGGCCGGCTCTGCGGATGCACTGGCATCGGCTGCATCCGACGTGTCCTCGGTTTTGACCGCAACAGCCTCGTCTGCGTTCTCTTTGACTGACTCAGCCTGGATGGGCGCACTCGATGCGGCCGGCGCTTCTTCGGCATCGGTGCTGTCCGGCAGCTCCGGAATGACGAGTTCTTCCACTTGGCCAAAATGTGCCTCGAGGAACGCGGCCATGTGCTCCATCTTGGCAAGCTGGTAGGCATCGTGTCGCGCAGCCTCATCGGATGCCGCCTTTGAAGCCCCGGCACTGCTCCCTGCGAGCAGTGCTGCCTCGGAGAAAGGATGAGGCGGCACAATGTCTGCACTCTCCGGAGGTGTGAGCGCCTCCTCCTCTTCTGCGCCGTCCATCTCTTGATCGGCATCCTCCGCAGCCGGCTTGGCATCCTCGCCGTGGTGATGCGAGTGATCGTGACTATGCATGGTCATCTTGACGCTCGAGGGCGCACTGTCGATGCCAAGCAGCAGCGCGACGATGCTGTCGGCGACCATGTCGTTGGCGATGCTGCTGCCCCACTCGACGAGCAGCTCGTGGCGCGCGCTCTGGCGCACATCCACCACGCCCATGATGCGCAGCGTGCGCAGACCCTCTTCGGCATCAATGCCCTCCTGAAGGCGACCGAACATTCCCTGCAGATGCCAGCGCACCATGTCCCAGCTCACCGCGAGCGCCACTCGCTGACGCTGCACGATGGTGCTGGTGGACAGACCTGTAAAGTCGGTGAGGTCCTTGGGGTCGAGAATCGTATAAGCAAAGTCCTTGCTGATGAGCAAGCCGTCGACCGTGTCGCCCTGTGCCGGTAGCTTGGCCGCAATCGTACCGATCGCTTTGGCAGTGCGCTGTGCGCGGAACTGGAGTGTGAGTGGCTCACAGTTGCGGGGCGTGTGGATCTTGACGTCGGAGCCTCGTGCGGTAAAGCGCGCCTGGAGCGCTGCGCGCAGCTTGGACATGTTGTTCTGCTCGCCGTGCACAAGCACAATGTGCTGCGCCTTGATCTCGTCGATGAAGCGCGAGTTTTGGGCAAAGTCGACGTGGGCGGAAAAGGAGATGTAGTCGACCGACATGCGGCGTGGAATCTTGATGCCGTTCATGCCAATGATCTCGTCGGGCTCGTTGAGGATGTTGCGCGCCATGGTGCCCTCGACCGAGTATCCGGACACGATGAGACCGTTGCGCTTGTCCGGAGCCCACCTTTCGAGAAGCTCGCGCGAGACGCCGGACTGCATGAAACCGGGCGAGGCCATCATGACACACGGACCGCGGTCCTCGAACTTTTCGAGCGAACGAAGGTTGGAGATGTGCTTGAAGACGAACGGATTGTCTCGACGGTTGAAGCGCGTACGGATGTGGTCGTTCATGGTGTGAATGTAGGTCTGATAGACTGAGATGCACTTTTTGGCGAGCGCCGAGGCGTAGTAGATGGGTACGCTGTGCAGTTCGGGATGGGCAGCCCAGTACTCGTCGAGCAGAAGCAGCAGCTCCTGAGCTCTGCCGAGCACAAAGACTGGGAGGAGGACGCGGCCGCCGCGCTTGATGATGTGATGGATCTGGGAGGTGAAGCGATGCTCCTTGTCGAGACGCGGCTCGTGGGTCTGTGTGCCGTAGGTGGATTCGCAGATGAGGACGTCGGGTCTGACGGGAGGGATCTCTGCCTGCACGAGGTGGCGGTCCTCCTCACGACTGAAGTCACCGGTGTAGAGGATCCGGAGGCCGGCGATCTCGATGAGGAACATGCAGGCACCGAGGACGTGGCCCGCATGGTACGAGGTGAAGCGCAGACCACCTGCGATGGAGACGTCCTGGTGGAAGTCGACGGCCTCGATCTGACGCCAGGATGCGAGCATCTCGTTTTCGTCAAAGAGGTTGTCGTCGTTGCCGGCGTTGCTGATGCGGACGAAATCGGACATGAGGAAGCGGTATACGGCCTTGGTCGGGTGGGTCATGTAGACCTTGCCGTGACCGTCGCGGAAATTTGTCTTTTCCATGATGTAGGTGAGGGCGGCGGCATGGTCGAGGTGGAAGTGGGTGATGAGGATGGCGTCGACGGTGGACCAGTCGAGCTCGTCGATGAAGGGCAGTGCGGCGATACCCGTGAATGCGGGATGGACACCGGTGTCGCAGACGATCGTCTTGCCCTTGTACTTGAGCACGCAGCAGGATCGACCGACCTCCTGACCTGCGCCGAGCATCTCGATGGTGAGTTGATCCTCTGCCGATGCCTGCAATGAGGCACCGCCAGCCGACGACTGCGGAACGACGAAAGGCGCCATGATGCAGACCAGATGGCTGTGTGCCCAATGTCGGTCCGAGGGGAAGAGGAGAACGGATGAAGGACGGGTGAGAAGAAAGAAATCGGTCCAAAGTGCAGATACTTAGCTGTCTGTGCTCTGCGGGGACCCTGTTGAAGGGACATCGGGGGGCGAGTCGCCCGATGAACAGCTTCTCCACTTTGAGGCACGCCAAACGCGCTCGGCGTGCCAGGGCCACCCAAAAAAGCAACACGCACACACAGACCCCACTCTCGCCATGGCAGCAGAAGACCAACACCCAGCCTTGCCATTGCTCTTCATCACCATCACCGTCTCTCATCAGCCCAATTCCTGCAGACGATCGGTGATACCCGACCATATCGATGCATATGCTTACGCTCTGATCCGATCCCGTCCATTGATCTGCTCAGGCGCTCATCAAGTCTGAGGGACGGCTCAGTGCTCGATCAATCAACCCGTGGCAGCCATGGCATCGCCTGTCCGCACCCCGGACCTCGCAAAGGCACATCCCTTGTTCTCAGGCGAGTCGCCCACAAAGTCTCCAGGTCCTTCGTCCCTCGTCAATCGCCCGATATGGGGTCAGCGCAAAGCCGCTCAAGTCGATTACAGTGCAGATGCACCATCAGCCCTTCAGCGCCGTTCGGTCAGCCGCAACCCTTCATTCCATGACAGCACCTCGGCGACCACTAGTTCAACCAGCTTACGGCCTGTTCCGACAGATGGCGATGTCTTTTCCTCGCGAAGCTCAACGTCGTCTACTTCGCCAGCCCCATACGACGCAGACACCTCGCACATCACATCCTACATTCCGCGCACAAGTCGAGTGAGCAGCTACGATCTGCAGTTCGACGATGCCGACGAGCCCGACATCCCCAACGACTCGCTCTTCGGAGCTCCGGAGCCTTCTTCCCCACGCCTCTTTGATCGCGAGCTCAAGGCACCCAAGGCGACGCGACCCGCCACTGTCTATCATGCGATCCCTCAGCAAGTCTCTCCGGATCAGACGCCCATGCCCAAGCACCAGTCTCATCGACCTTCATCTCTCTCAGGCCTAAGAGATGGCGCCCTTTCGCCTTCACATGGCCGCAGCAGGCGCAGCCCCGCCCCAAGCGCGTCTCGTTCTGGCGTCAGTCCAGCAAATGCTGGCAGTCGTGTCAACGAGCTTGCGCGCGAGCTCGAGTTCCCCGTCGACTGGCTCCAGCAGCTCCATCGCCTCGCCGATGCCGACCTGGAAGCAGCCCTTGCAGGTCCGCTCGCGCATCGTCCGCTTCTCAATCAGCAGCCTCGCGAATCCACACCCGTCAAGTCGTCCGCATCTGCCGAGCGTCGTAACGATGCCAGATCCCTTCCCTACCATCTTCAGCTTACCAAGGCCCTGTCGCGAGCCCTGGCCGAAGCCAACAAGGAGCTTGACCAGCTCCGCATCAGCGCAGCCGAGGAGCGTGCCCAACATGCCCAGACGCTCGAAAACACGCAGCAGCGCACAGAGTCCCGCGAGGCCGCCTTCACTGCTCTCTGCCTTGATCACGGCATCAAGCAAGGAGAGATCGACCGCAGTCTCTTGCGTGCCCCCGTCCTCGATGCCGAAGTGCTCAAACGAAGGCGTCTTGCGGAGCAACAGCGCAACCTCGTTCAAGAGGCTGCGAGCGTACAGACACCGTCCAAGCCGGCAGACATGGCCCTCCCTGACTCTCTTCAGGAGGCTATGCTCGAGGACCTCGAGGGAGTCGCAAATACCTCCCATCGCCCGCGCTCCCCTTCGCTCAAGCCATCCAGCATACACAGCGCCATCGATGCATCTCCATCCAACCGTCGAAGCCCATCTCTGCGCTCGCACGTCTCTACGGCATCTACGGACGGTACCAATCCGCAACGGCAACGAGGGAAGTCGCTGTCCCTCTCCATTCCCTCAGCTCGTGACAAAGATTTGGATCAAATCAGCATCAAATCTTCGGCGGGTGTGACTGCAGACAGCTTGGGCACTAGTCCGATCCTTCGCCAGCATCCTAGTGTTCTCAAAGGCTCGCCGCAACGCTCCGCATCTCCGCACTCGCTCCACAAGCCAAAATCACCGCATGTCGCTTCGCCACGTGCTCGATCCACATCTTCCAGCACTTCGGTCGGCGGCGGCCTCGGTGACTGGGCCAGCGGCCTTTTGCCCTGGTCCGGCGGCGGCGCCTCGCGCAAAGCGGCTCCCAGCACTGCTCAAAGCATGGTCAAGGCAACCAGCCCGGGCCGACGCGAGATGGCGCAATCCGCAGCCGCCAGCGCTGCGGACGCCAAGCGCTCCGTCAGTGCGTCCAAAGGTTCCAAGGCAGCTTCGTCTTCCACCTTTGCCCGCGCATTCGGTCGATACACACGCTCGTCGCCGACACCGGAGCCGGTACCAGCTGCGCCGCAGCCCAACGTCACCCGACTTCCGGACACGTATCAGTTCGACCGCCGTGGCGGCGACACTACCGAATTTCTGTCAGCAGCAGGAGGCAGCGTGGTGCTCGGGGCACCTTCGCCCCGCCCGCCGAGTGCGGCCGTGGAGCTCGAGCCGATTTTACCCAACGACGCCGCGCCTCCCACCCTGATCCGCCGCAGGAAAAAGGGCCGCAAGAGCGGCTCCAGTGTAGCGGGTCTTGGGATCAGTTCCAGCATCAGCGGAGACTTGTCTGACAAGCTGAATGGCAAGGACGCTTCGTCAGCTGCAAAAGAGGTCGCTTCCAGAGCTGTTCCATCCACTGCGGACGCAGCATCGAGCCCGGCCAGGAGGGACCGCGCCGCTCGCCTTAGCACTCTCAACGAAGAGGACAGCTCGGGCGACGAGTTTGAGGTGTACGGCGGCAAGGCGCCTGTGCCCGGCTTCACAAAGACGTACGACCCCGCGTCCGCAGCTTCCGGGCTGGAGGCAAAGCCGGCCGACGAGGACACCTCGGTGATCATCCGACCCGCAGCCGGCGATGAGTCGGATGCAGACAGTGAGATGGAAGAAGAATTCGAGCTGCTCACCGACCGATACGGCTTTATCTACAACCCCACCGATGCCGACATCCGTCTCTTGCGTCAAGCGCGCAAGGCTTCTGCGCCCGCGCCGGCCACGCTGACCGGAATCAAAGTCGGCATTCGTGCACGTGGCGGCACCGATAGCCAGAGCGAAGATGACAAGAACGATCCAGACCTCGACATGGAGGACTCAGACGAGGACGACAATGCACGACTCGGCCATCCGATCGACGCTCAGAACGGTACCGGAGTTGAGGAGCAAAGATCCTCGCAGAACAAGGCGCTCTCCGCCACAAACACAGCAGGATCAGGCACTGAGGGCACAGCATCTGACGGTGGTGGCTCAACGGACAGCACCGGCGCGAAATCACGCGACAAACGTCGCAGCCAGCTCCTCAGCGTGTCTGACAGCAAGCCGGTGCGCGCCGAAGTGTTGCCCGTCAGCGCCGTCTCGCAGCCAGTGCGCTCGGCTTCTCCGACGAAGCGCAGCGGGACACGCTCGGCCGCCTCGTCTCGGTCGAGCAGCCCGGTAAAGGGGCAGGCTCCTGGTTTAGGCACACCGCGCGCAGGCCTGCCGTCGATCTCCAACACGGTGCGACGGCTGTTGACGCAGCTCAAGGACATGCACGATACGCAGCAGGTGGAGCAAAAGCAGCGGTGGGATGGCTTCCTCGAGCGCCGGCGCGCACGGCTCAAGCCGAGCTCGAGCGAGGCCAACGGGCTTGGCGGCGCGGCTAGCGGTAATGGGGTCGGAAGCGCCGCGGTAGCCAAGTCGACCTCAACGTCCAAGACCAAGGCGCTGTTTGCAGGGAGCCTGTTTGGGGCGGCGCACGCCGACAGCTCGGAAGCGGCCGGTTCGGCGGAGAAGGCGCCCGAGGAGGACTGGTCGTCGGGCATGGTGGGCGTGAGCCGCATGGGCGACTCCAAGAGCGGCAAGGAGGACTGGCGCGACTTTTTGGCGCTGTGCCAGGCGGGGATCCCGCTGTGCTACCGCGCGCGCATCTGGGCCGAGTGCAGCGGAGCCAACGACCTCGCCGAGCCCGGACGCTATCAGGAGCTGCTGTCAGAGCACCAAGGCGAGACCAACGAGTGTCTGACGCAGATTGATCTGGACGTGCACCGCACCATGCCGACCAACATCTACTTTGGCGGCGATGGGCAAGGGGTGGCCAAACTGAGACGGCTGCTGGTGGCATTTAGCTGGTACAAGCCGAGCACGGGCTACTGTCAGGGGATGAACAATCTGGCGGCGACTCTGCTGCTGACGCACGCGACGGAGGAGGAGGCGTTTTGGGTGCTGGTGTGCTTGATCGAAAAGATTCTGCCGAGCGAGTACTATACGTCGCACCTGCTCGTGTCGCAGGCGGATCAGCGGGTGCTCATTGAGCTTGTGCGCGAACACATGCCGGCACTGCATGCGCACATTGACGAGCTGGGCGTCGACCTACCCGCGATCACGTTTGCGTGGTTTCTGTCGCTATATACCGACTGCCTTCCGGTCGAGACGCTATTTCGCGTGTGGGACGTCATGTTTGTCGAAGGCATGGTGATCCTCTTCCGCGTGGCCATGGCCATCCTCAAGCTGCACGAACGCGAGCTTCTCGCAACTTCGTCGGCTTCGTCGTTCTACGGACTAGCACACTCGCTCACCTCGCGTCTGTTCGGTGTGGACAAGCTCATCCACCTCGCATGCACCGAACTCAAGTCCACCATCCGCTACGCCAACATCCTCGAGAAACGCGAGCGCCACGTCGCCGATCTCACCTCCGAACTCGGTCTCGACCTCACCACTGCCTAGTTTTTCGTCAGCCCACGAATATCAGCATCTCTCATGGGGAACTAAATTCGATTCCGATCCGGGCGGAATTCAGTTGAGAGGAAGGATGTGCGGGAGGGGACCCTGGGGGACGATGCGGTTGGGGTTGATGTTGATGTGGCTCTGGAAGTAGTGAGCCTTGATGCTGTCAAAGTCGGTGGTGTCTTTGAAAGCCGGGTTGTTCCAGTAGAGGTTCTGCATCCACTTGTTGATGTGCGGGTATCCGTCGCGGATGGTGCGCAGGTTGCACTTGAAGTGCGTAAAGTAGACGGGGTCGAAGCGGACGATGGTGGTGTAGAGGCGGATGTCGGCCTCGGTGAGCGTATCGGCGTAGAGGTAGGTGCGGCCGTCGGCGAGCATCTTTTCGACGCGGTCGAGCGAGTCAAAGAGCGGGCCGACGTTGGACTCGTACGCCTCCTGCGTGGTGGCAAAGCCGCACTTGTAGACACCGTTGTTGATGTTGGGATACACCCACTCGTGGAAGGCATCGATCTCGCTGCGCGATGCCTCGGGGTAGAACGTCTTGCCGCGGAACTCCTGTGGGATGAGCTCGTCAAAGGCGTAGTTGAGGTTGCGGATCACCTCGGACGACTCGTTGTTGACAA
Source organism: Moesziomyces antarcticus (assembly GCF_000747765.1). Taxonomy (NCBI): domain Eukaryota; kingdom Fungi; phylum Basidiomycota; class Ustilaginomycetes; order Ustilaginales; family Ustilaginaceae; genus Moesziomyces; species Moesziomyces antarcticus. The sequence continues at coordinate 106,048 of NW_014639007.1, read as the reverse complement.
TCGTGTTGAGCTTGGCGTCCCAGATGACGGGCACGGTGCAGCGCTGCGAGTACTCGGGATCGGCGACCTTGTAGAGCTCGCGGATGCGCTTCTTGTCCTCATGACCGGGGATGTGGTTTCCCGTACCGGGCACACCGAGCCCCTTGGGCTCGTCGTAGGGGACGAAGCTCCAGCCCTCGTCGCCGAGGAGCGAGTCGACGACATGCACGGGCAGCAGGTCGGGCACCTGGTCGATACCCTTGAGCTTGCGGACGATCAGCGCGCGGTGCGCCCAGGGGCATGCGAGTGCGACAACGAGGTGGTAGCGTCCCACCTCGGGCTGGTGCTTGCCGTCTTTCTCGATGCTCGAACGGAAGCTCGACTCCTGGCGACGAAAGTGGCCGTCCTTGTTGGACCACTTGGAAAAGCCGTCCTTGTGTGCGTTGTCGTCCGACATGCTGATAGATGTGCTGAACGGGCGGATGTGGGGTTCAAGTCGGGATGTGCGGTTGCTCGACTGGATGGAGGCGCGAGGCGACGGACGCAGCGAACAGGCAGCGACGGATGCGAAGAAGCGGGACGAAGATGGCGCCTTGAAAACGGCGGTCCTCAGTGGCGAAGCGGCGGCGAGAATGGTGGGCAACTGCGGCACGCGATTGGAAGCTACAGTCGTGGATGCAGAGGAGCGGATGCTCGGGCTTCTGTGCGCGGGCTCTTTATACGAGGGTCGAGCGGTCCATCCGAAAGTCACCTTACGCTTTTGGCGAGAGTGGAGGTTTACAGAGCACTCTGCTGACAGCACAGCGGCCGTGCGCGCCCGACCTTTCTTGACTGGGGACGCACGGACAAGAGAGGCGGCTTGTCTCCGGGTTCCGCGCTGCGCTTGCCTCCGAAGCTGCCGCGTAAAATCCGAGAACCCCGTCAGCTGACTCTCTTGGCGATTCGGATTTAACACGCACGCAGAAATTCCCTTATGTCCACGCACCACAACAGCTCGACTGCAAGTCACTCAAGATGATGCAAAGCTCTCTGTTTGATTGTCAAGAAGCGTGGAGCGGGATGGATGTACAGCGGGAATGTGACGCGCTCAGTGTCGGCGCACGTTGAAGAACTCGTCCGGGTGCTGGAGGGCGGCGACGGCGCGTCGCTGGTGGGTGGTGAGGAAGGTGAGTCCCACCTGGAAGCTCGAGTTCATCCAGCCGAAGCCCTCGCGGGGCACGCACTTGAAGTCGATGCCCTGGTTGCCGTACTCGGCATCGACCATGTGCGAGAGGTTGACCGCGTCGAACTTTTCGGGTACGGTGCCGTTGAAGTCGACAAAGGCGACGGTCATCATGTAGAGCCAACGGTAGGCGAGGCGCCTGGCCTCCTCGAGGTAGCCGTATCGCTCCAGACCCACCCAGGCGAGCACGTTGTGGGGCGGCCAGGCGTACGGCCAGTCCCACTGTCGGTTGGGACGGTCGAGGCTGATCTTGCCGCGCGAGTCTTCGGTGCCGGAGACGAGGCCGCCCTGCTCCTCGAAGCGCTTGAGCGACTTTTGCACCAGCTTGGCCGCCTGGTCCTCGCTCGCCATGCCCGCCCACATGGCCCAGAAGGAGGTGACGCTCTCGTATACGATGGGCTCCTCCAGCCTCGTGTCGTAGTCAAAGTAGAGGCCCATGCCGTCGTTCCAGAGGTACTTGTCCACCTGCGCCTTGCGGTGCGCTGCACGCGCAAACCACTCGGCGCTCGTCTGGGGCGTCTCGATGGAACGCGACGGCTGCGCCGGTCCGGAGCCGCCGTTGAGCAGCGAAGGTGGCAGCGGACCGTGCAGCAGGAAGTCGTCCTCGAGCTCGAGGCGGTCGTCAAACACCTCGCGGATGGCGGTGGCAATGTCCACCTCGTACTTGTACAGCAGCGCGTTGAGGTCGATGGTGGCCAGGTCGGCACACTTGCGCTCGAAGCGGTAGGTGGTGTCGTGGCCCGACTCGCGCACGGCGCGGTCGTGCATAAAGTAGGTGTCCAGCTCGGGCTCCTTGATCTCGCCGTGATTGTACTTGCGCGTGAACTCGTTGACGCTCACGCCGTGCTTCTCGGCGTAGGGGCGGAGGATGTGGGTGAAGTGCGACGCCTCGGTCTCGGGCGGCACGCCGAGGCCCTCGGGGCGGTAGCGGCTGAGCCAGGTCTTGTGGTCGAAGCGCGGCTTGCTCATCCAGACGGTGTGGTACTCCTTGATGGCGGCCTGGATGGCCTTGCGCAGCCATTCCTTGTTGTCCGCCTCGTTGGCCGGGTCGAGGCGCGAATAGACCTGGAGCGCCATGTCGGTGAGGAAAGGCGGCTGGGCACGCATGAGGTAGTAGGTGCGGTTGCCGTTGAGGATCTTGCCGTAGTGCTTGATCTCAAAGATAAAGTGATCCACGGTGCCCTTGGCGAGGTCCACCATGTTGTCCACGACGAGGCCGAGCGAGATAAAGTAGCTGTCCCAGTTGTAGAGCTCGTTGAATCGGGCGCCGGGTACGACAAAGGGGATGCCCTTGAGGCCGCGCTTCTCGCCGGTGGTGGGGTCGATGTCGTCGCGCATGGCGAGTGCGAGCAGGCCTGGCTTGTCGTTGAGGTCGCGCGTGTATTCGGCGGTGATGCTGTGCGGGAGCGCCTCTACCGTGAGGTTGAGCGAAGGGCGTTCCTCGGCGACCTTTTGGTAGTAGCGGAGCATCTCGGTCTCGGAGGCGGGGACGTAGATTCGCGGGTTCTGGGACTTGCTGCGGTTCTTGGGGTCGGAGAGGATGGCGTCGAGGCCGTCGCCGTCGATGCGGCGCGTGAGGTTGTGCCAGAAGGTCTGGCTGATCATGCGCGAGAGGCGGTCGACGGGGTTTTCGGTGAGGCGCGACTCGTCGAGGACGATGCGCTTGCGGCCGTGCTCGCGGGCGAGGGCGAGTTCCTGGAGGAGGTTGGAGAGCATGTAGGTGCCGCGAATGTCGAAGCCCTTGTAGCCGTTGCTGGTGGCGGTGCCGAGGGTGAGCACCTTGGGCCCGCTGTCGGTGATGCAGATCTGGAAGTTGCCGTCGGTGTCCTCCTGCTCGAGCACGAGGCGCATGGTCTCTTCAACGTCGACGATGAAGCGGCGCGGTGCTTCCTGGACGGCGTCGTGGCTCATTCGACGCGAGAGGATGACAGGGTCGTCGTTCATCTTTTGAGGGCGGCGCTTCTGCTGACCCATGCTGTAGGTGCGCACCACGCCGCGTGCGCGCTGTAAGACGCGCTGCTTGTCTTCGTCGATGCCATGCTCTGGGAGGTTGGCAAGGTTGGAGGACTTTCCGAGGCTTCCGGATAAGAGCGTAGCCGAGTCCTGGTCCTCTCCGTAGGCCTTGTCCGCATCAGGGAGATCTCCGCGGTGCGGGGTGAATCGTGCGCCTCCGACGGGTTCGAGGGCGACGGGGCGTGGGTTGGGGTCGGCTCTGGGAGTGAGCGCACCGTTGCTGCCACTTGCGGCTGCGGTAGCGGCATTGGCGTTGGCATTGGCGGCGTCACGGAAGGCGGGGAGGTCGAAGGTATCGCTCGAGTTGGAGACGGCGCTGTTGCTCATGCTGAGCTTGCGCATGTGACGGGCGAGGGAGCGGAGCTGGTCGCGCTCGTCGACCGACACTTGGCTATCGTCGTCGTAGTAGCCAGGTGCATCCTGGTTCTTTGTGAAAGGGTTGGAGGTGGATCGAGGCAGGCCTGGCTGCTGCTGCTGCTGGTCCCCGGCGGACATGATGGGACCGCTAGCACGAAGAGACAGAAGGAGAGGAGAGGCGGTGAGGTGGAGCGTCTGATTGGACTTGTTGGGGTGAGGAAGGCGGGTGATCCGAAAGGGAGGAGGAGGGATGGTCGTTGTTGTGTGAGGTGAGTGAGGCCGTCAATCTATGATAGGGCGGCGTCCCGCAACCGTGCGCGAGCCAAGCTCCACCGAGAACGACTCGAGCTTTTTTCCGCACAAGCTGCATTGCTCACTCTGCATCCCAGGGTGGCGCGCGCAGCAGAGTCACAGAGCTCTCCTTCTGCACCTCCGTGCTGCGCGTTTGGGCCAAGTCGCCGTTCCCATTTTTTGAACTGCACTTTGACGCAGTGCGGGGTGGCCCACAGAAGAGGCGCGGCGACATTCTTGCCAGATCGACCGAACTTTGGCCGGGCTGAGCTCTTCACGGCGTGTCTGCATAGCTTGACCCCCGCATGTCTGCCTGCCTGCCAGCTGTATGCGGCCGCACCTGCGGGCATGCCTCGGCCGACCTCCGCCCTCTTTGATCTTGACCCGCTGTTCGCGCTCCGCACATGTCTCGAGCTCAATCTTGCCGCGGGCAGGACGAGTCACACCCCACAAACTGATGGAAGCGGATCGACAGCCGATACTCATGCAAGACAAACAATCGCTCGCCAAAAGAAGCCACGAGGTGCAATTGCTAGGCAAATGAAATCGCAACGTATGATACTTGCGTCTAGAGCTTGGGCGTCTGAGTAGCCTCGGGCGGTGGGCCGCCGTGCTCGCAGATGCGGCGCATGTCGCGCAGTGCCTCGACCAGGCAGCGTGCAAAGTTGGTGGTGGCATTGTGCTTGGACTCGATGCCAAACTTGAGCAGCTGGGCGCCCGCGAGGTAGTTGATGCCGTACGACTCGGTGGGATAACCGGTGCCGAAGCCTGTACCGGCAAAGCGGTCGCCTGCACTCAGGCCGCTCGTGCTGAGTCGCCACGACTGCGACTCGGCGAACAGCGGGTCAGAGAATACCGCGGGTGTCTCGCCGTCCTCGGCGCGCAGCAGCAGACGCAGGCCCGTCATGTGGCGGTCGATGCCCTTGCCCGTCGAGCTCTCGCGCGTCTGCGTGTTGTGCGACTTGGTCGCCGCCGTGAGCAGCGCATAGAGCTTCTTGGCGTCCTTGCCCTCGCGCACGCCGCGCACAAACTCGTACGCCTCGTCGCTGAACGAGCGGATCACATCGGTACGTCCGTGCTTGAAAAGGCGCGTCGACGCCGTCTCGTACGTCGACACCTGCTGTCCGTGCGCCTTGGCATACGCCAGCTGCAGCGCCATCTGCAGATACGCATCCGGACTGTGCTTGCCCACCTTTTTGATCCAGTCCGCTCCGTACTCGTCGTACCAAAGCGTACGGATGTCCGACTCCTTGGCAGCCTGCAGCGCCGCCGCCTCCGACTGCGCGATCGACTTTTGCGTCGACTCGTCCACCGTCCACTCGAGCTTGCTCCACGCCGCACTCTCGTTGGGCGAGCTCAGCTCGGCAGGCACATTGGTGCCTGGCGGAGGGCACGACTCGGCCGCAGCATAGTCGCACAGGATGCTCGGAATCAACGCATCGCATGGCGAGTGCTCGCCCATGATGCCCGCGCGTCCATTGGGCTCGACGACGATCGAGAGCGCCTTGTCAAACCATCGGTTATGGCCACCTCGGCCCGCACCGCTGCAGTTGCGCGCCAGCGCATCCACCCACACGGGCGTAGACTCGTGCGCCGGCGCAGGATGGTCCGCCGACAGCGCAAGCACGCTCGAGTCGAGCGACAGGCACAGCAGGCTGTCCTCCACCGAGTTGATGCTCTTGCGGTTCACCGGCGACACGCTGAGCAGGTGCTCTCGTGTCTATCAGATCATCGAGTTCAGTCAGTCATGCCGTGCTATGCAGGATCATCGAGACGCCAGCACTTACCTTGGTCCACGTGTCGCGGTTGTCCGAGCTGAGCACGCCGACGCCGGCGCCATCGCCCTTTTGCGCGTCGGCGACAATGTCCCACAGCGCCTTTTCGAGCGTGTCGATGCCGAGCAGCGTGCCGTCTTTGCGCACCACCTCGAGCTCGTAGTAGTTGTCGCGCGCAATCACCGTAATGTGGCGCGCCACAGCAGGATGCGGCGTCGCCGTGTTCCAGTCGTGCGGAAGCGCCGGGATGCGCGTCACGCCATACAGTCTGCGAGCGAGTCGATTGAACCAGCGACCTGTCGTGTCAGTCAGGGTGTTCGTCGAAAGGCGCAGAGGGGAAAGGGGAAAGGGAACAGAGTCAGCACGCTGCTCGTCACTCACCGTGTGTACTGGTGCATGCAGAACGGACCGGCACGGGATGAGTCGGGCATGATGTCCTCGCTGCCGTGTCATTCCGCACACAAGTCCAGGGGGGTCAGTGGGAGTGAAGGGGAAAGAGAAGGCAAGAGAGAAAGGAGCAAAACAAGTCAGCAAGACGCTACAGACGACGCGTATCGTGAACACGTGAGAGCACCTACTCGTCGAGACGCTTCTTGAACTGGAGGAAGCGCGAGGTGAGCCAGGCGGCGCGGCGGATACCCCACGCTGCGTCGTTCCAGTTTTGCGATCCGAGGCCGGTGACGGGATAGGCGTCATGGCCGCTGTGCTCTGCCAGGTCGGCGGGCATGTTCTTGTCGTGCGTAAACATGAGCCACCAGTTGCTGTTGATCATGAGCGGCACGCGCCACTCGTGGTACGCCTTTTGCAGCCACCAGCGGTCGTCCAACCAGTTGTTTTCGGTGGTGCGGTCGACGTCGATGAGCCTCTGTTGCAGCTTCGGGCCGAGGCCACCGGTGGCGAGGAACTCGCTGATCCACTGCTTGCGCTTGGCGAGCTCCTTTTCGGCCGTGCTGCCTTCGAGCTTGCCTTGCTCCTCGAGCTGGCGCAGGAAGGGCGAGAGCGACTTGAGGTACTTGTCAAACGTCTGCTCCAGCGAAGGCACCGGCAGACGCGGCATGTTCCTCTGCTGGCTGAACGTCTTGGGCTGCGTGCCCGGCGCACCGCGCCAGGGGGTGAGAGCGAACATGGCTGGTGACGAAGCGTGGAAGGTGCGCGACGAAGGAGCGAGGCGAGGTGTCGGGACTGGGACACGCTCGTACGAGGGTCGAAGAGGGATGATGCGGCCAGTAGAGAGAAGCTGTTGCGTGCGTGGCCCAGCGTCGAGGCAAGACAAGGAAGAGGCGAGTGGTGAGCGACATGAAGAAAGAGACGATGACGACGGTGACGACGGTGACGGACTTACCTCGAGTCCCTTGCGTTGTCTGCTCAACAACATCAATGCGGCGATCTCGAAGGTGCTCGAGAGCGTGCGGCGCTTGCGGATGATACTTGCGGATGGATTTAGGATCTAGACCTGGAGGGGGCAGGAGATGGAGGAGGGGAAAGGAAGGCGGGTGCACTGTACCGACGAAGCGCAGCGTGTTGGTCTGCTAGGTTGCGTTGACGGGGCGTTGGGTGTGGTTGTGCCGAGCGGGGGATGCGGAGAAGCTTCGTGCGTGCCAACGGGAGGCGCTCGTGGAAGCCGGGGCGTGGTTGGTGAGAAGTGCGGAACAGGAGGAAAGGCGGGGGTCGGCAGCGAGATGAACCGGTGTCGATCCGCAGCCCTGAGCCGAACTAGACTCGACGCTGCGCAGAGGAGTGCGGGGACAGAGCGCTGCGCTGCGCCAATGCGACCCGCATTTTTCAAAAACATGCACCGACACTCTGGTGAACGTGAAAACGGCCCGACCGGTTCCAGCGCTTGCCGACACCTTCACTCGCCTCGGTGCTGGGCGGTCCTCGCAACTGGCAGTGGCCGTCCGTAGTTGCTCCCTCTCATGTCTGTGTTGGTGCGCTCCGTCCTGTGGGAACTCCACCACCGTGTTGCTCGCTATGCCCTCTTGTTCTCCGTGCCTTACATGCCTCGTTCGTGCTACAAACCGAATCATCGCGGCCTGCTCGACTCGCTCGCTGTATCCTGAGCTCCGATCATTTGGGTTACTCGCCGCTGTCAGTGCGGACGATTCTCCAACATCACCTGCACAGCGATGAGACACAAACATTTGCCATCCAGGACCGCACATCATCTCTCGCGGTGAAAAATACAATTTGTTAGACCAGCTCCCACTCCGCTCTGGTCGTGAGAAAAGCTGTGCGACCAATCACCGCTCGTCGATCGCCGGACCTCGCACAAGCTCGCATCCCCATCGCAAACTGTGTCTCAGACCCGCAAACCTGATCCATCCGCCCACTTTGCTCGCCTTTTCGTCTTGCAAGACCGCATACACCTACCTAATCCGCATAGAGCCGCATGCATACAGTCGACCTCATCCCGTCGCATCCCTCTCGTCGGCCCCGCAAGGGGCTTGACATATGATCTAACAAATAAACGATACAGAGAAGATTAGCATTGCCCCAGCATATGGTTGGCATTTCTGCTCAGAAGAGTCGTTTCCTTCGGGAAACATCTATGTTTTTGCTCTTCGCTGACGTGGATGGATGAGGTGGATGATATGGTGTTGGTACGACGCGGCGGATGGCGAAATCGGGAACGTGGCACAAAAAAAATAACGCGCCGGCGGAAGCGCCAAAAAAAATTCCAAAAAAAAGGACAACCAGGAACAAGTTGCGGAAAATCGACAGCTGCGCGTGCGGACCGTGTTTTTCGGATCGACAGCGGGACAGCGGAACACACCGAGTCCATCGTGAGCTCGTGTAAAGATCAGACCGTATCTTCATTGTTGGGCTAGATCTTGATCATTTCGATGTCAGCTGGTCGCACCGTTCGGCTGCAGCAGCGGTCCCACAGCGCCGAGAGCGCACTGTCCTCCGTCAAAATAGAATTGGCGAGCAGACTGTCCCGGTTGATGGTAGAGGGGAGCCACGGGCGCATGGCCTAACTTATGCTGCGTACTGGGCTACGTCATGTGCTGCGTAGTGTGCTGCGAATTGGAGGCCGGGGTGGTCTGCGGACCGAGGTGCGGGGTGGGCTCCGAAATGGAGTGCTGCACGATCGGCAGGATCGGCGGCGTTACGACAGAGGAGCGGTCGGACGGCTTCGAGAGCGGCTGAAGAGCGGCGGCAGGGCTGCGGGGAGAGACGGCGTCAACAGAAGGGCGACATTCTGCTGACGCATGTGCTGAAAGTGTTCGAGAGGGATGGACTGGAAGGGGGGGGGGGGGGGGCGAAGAGTCTGGTGTTGGACTGGCAGGGCCAGCCAGACGTTCAGCCCGTTGCTCAGTTCAATCCTCCGCTGGCTAGGCCCGACCCTCAGTCCTTAGCTCAGATCACATTCCCTGACCTTGAAGGCGCGGAGCGGAATTGGCAGGATCCGAGAGCTGCAGAGCTGTTGGCGGAAGAGAAGGAGAAGCGCGGACCGAGACTCTTTCATGCCCTGCTGGACTCTAGGTCGAGTGCAGTCACTTTGGCTGGACTCGACCCCGAATGCAGTGGGGCGACGATAGAGTCTCGGTCGATGCAGCGTCGAGCCTTTCTCGGTGTTCGATGCTCGGAATTTGGAACGCAGGCTCGAGTTCGAGCGCCATGTCCGTCGTGATACGCACAGAGCTGTGTGACTTGAGAAAGATGTGTGACTTGAGAAAGATGTGTGACTTGAGAAAGATGTGTGACTTGAGAAAGATGTGTGACTTGAGAAAGATGTGTGACTTGAGAAAGATGTGTGACTTGAGAAGGCGCACATGACGGACACACAGTCGACTCTGCTGAGAAAGTGTACATGATTGATAGAGTGATGAGATGCTCATGCGCGCAGCAGATGAATCAGGCGCGCTTGACGGAATCACATTTTGGCAGCGGGGCCTCAAACCGAAAGAAGCGCACCCAGCTCTTGCAGGTGGAGGGAAGCAAGGCGCATGAACTCGCTGCGCATGAATTCGCTGTGCAGTCAAGTACTGCGCGAGCAAGACCAACACTCTTGACCACCATCCCGTTCCAACCACCCCTCTCTCTCTGTTCACGATGGCGCCCAGCGCAATCAAAAAGCTGTGGGGTCCGGTTAATGGATCTAGTGTCTTTGACAACGGTCGAAAACTCATCGACTTCATCGACCAACACCGCGATCAGCATGGCCAACTCCAACCTGCTGCGCCTCGCCAGCGTCACACGCTCGAAACGCTCTTTGACGTCGCTCCAAACCTGAGCCACGTCTATAGCGAGCTGATTGGAGGCCTCGATAGCGTCGTCTACTTTGACTGTGTCTCGCTGGCTAACAACGACGAAGTGGACATTGCCAAGTTTTTGGCGCGCTGCACGCAGCCCAACAGCGCTCCTTTTGACCCCCAGGACCGTCCGTACACCGCGGTTCAGACCAAGCCAATGACGACTCCCAGGGGCCTACTTGCCTGCGGACCTCGTCAGCCCACTCCTGCCATGTTTCCTGCCTTCCCCTTTTCTCCCTTCGCCTACTTTGGCAGGGAGCAGGAGCGCACGGTCATGGCAAACAGCGCTGGAGCTTTTACTGCTCCTCACATCGACATCGGCTTTACTTCTGGGTTCTCGACCGTCATCACTGGCACCAAGATCTTCATTACTTTTGATGTCAGCGACAAAAACTGGCGCGTGATGCAGCCATTCCAGCTGCAACCGCCGACCTGGGACCAGAGCCTCCGTCTCATGCGCAGGGAGCTCGAAGGTCCCCGCTTCAACGTTCTCAAAACCGGCGACACCATCTACATCGCAGCTGGTCAGCCATACATGGTGCTGTCGCCTACGGTCGGCGCTCTGTACGCTTGCAATGCTGCCAATCCATCCGTCAAAGAGTGGGATGCCACACTCAAGGGACACCAGTGCGTGATGTGGGCGATCAAGACTTTCGTCTCCGGCTCAAAAATCCGCTACATTCGCGAGGCCGTGCGGGATCTAGAGTCTGGTCTCGAGCTCTGGAAAAACGTCACAGGTCTGCCTCAACAGCGCACCGACGACACAGTGGCGCAGTCCGAGGTGGATAGCTTTGTCGCCGAGCAAGAGGCCTGCCTTGAGACCGCTCGCAACATTCTCAACACTCAGCTCGAGGCTCGCCTATCTGCCAACGCTCCTGTACCAAGCGCCGGACCAAGCGTCGGACCAAGCGTCGACACTGAAGGGGCCGGCTCGAGCTCCCCTAAGCAGGAGGAAGAGTCTTCGCGACCCCTCAAGAGGGTCAAGACTGAGGATGGCGAGGAGTAAAGCATCTTGGGCGGCAGCTACTCGAGTCGCGACTTCCTTCACTCTCTCGTAATGTGACTCTGTTCTCGCTCAACCCGACTGGCTGAGGTTCAGACGCTCGTGCAAAGCCTGACCCAAGTCGAACGCCACGCCAAGTCGCAAACTCAAACCCAGAAAGGCAAGAACAGATGGATTCCAGCGAACGGCACTAACGAACAGGCGCGGATATCCATGCGGGAAAGGGGGCAGATACAGGGCGGAAAAGAATGTGCGAGTAAAGACCGTTCCGATGCATACCAGCAACGGGGATGTTGAGCGGAAGATTAGGCAGGCGAGTGGCTGCCAGGATAATAGTCGACGTGGATTTCGGGCTGAGAGATGGCCGAATCGCTGCTGTACGGGTACGCCGGTGGATCCGACGAGACGTTGAGGCTGCGAAAGGTGCTTGCTGACGGCTTGAGGCCGACCGTGCGCGAATCGCGAGAGCCGAGGATCTCCTTGAACGAGTAGGCCTGCGGGTTCTCGCCCGCGACGGTGGCGAAAGGTGGACTAATATCTTCGTGCACGCTCTTGCGCTGCGTAACGGTAATGTCGATGGGCGGCTGGTTGTTGCGGATCACGTTGAAGCCGATAGCAGCGCGGAAGACCGGATCCAAGGTGGCCACGGTGGAGAAGATGGCGATCGAAGTGCACGAGATGGTGGTGACGACGCTCGCCGCGTAGATGGCCACCTGCCAGGTGAGGACGATATCGCCCGTCAGCGCCACGTGCGGATAGGCAGTACCGACAATATACATCGGAATCCACGCATAAGCAGGAACGCAGAAGATGAGGATCCAGACGTAAATGTGCGCCAGGAACGTCATCTTCCACGTCGCCAGGTTGTGGTGCACCGTGCTCTTCTCCGACGTCGGCTTACCCTTGGTGACCAGGAACCAGAGCTTGCGGAGATAGCTGTTGCACGTGCTCGGAAGCGGGTCCGGGCAGCGCGAACAAGCGTGTTCCACCAGGACGAGCAGGTTTGGAGTCCCGTACGCTATACACGGGATCCACAGCAAAATGGCGCTGGCCGCAAAGAAGGCCAGGTTGATGCATACGTATCGGTGCGATTCGATATAAGCCGCTGCTACGACACGTGCATGCCAGATGAGCTCGTCGCTTGCCAGCGTGGAGTCGTTGCCAAAGCGGTGCGGCTCGAAAGCAGCCTCCTGGAGGTGGCTGTGAAACGATGCCGGCAGGCTCTGGTGAGAGAGTCGCTTGGCGTGATAGTAGCTGGTTCCAGAGAAGCCGACCAAGGTGAAAGTGGTGATGGTGAATACGACAAGAGGAACGAAGAGTGCCAGGTTGACGACCAAGGGGGACTTGGGTACGCCGAGGAAGTACCATTTTCGACGGCCATTGGATGAATTCGAGCCGGAATTGATAGAGAGGGGCGATGCAGGACTGCACCCAAGGATAAAGCCGTGCATGCTGATGTACGAGCCAGCAAGCAGAGGGTACCAAGGGAGCGGTATGGACCACCACCATTCGAGCGCGCTCAGCTTTGCAAAGCTGTAAGTGACGTTAAAAACGCAGGCGATGCCCCATGCGAAGAGGTACAACGCGACGGCGATGATCAGCGTGACAAGGGCATTGGCGACGTAGAACGTTCCGTACGCGGACCGACGGCGTGCTATCAACCAGACGTCGCTATAGCTGCGCTTTTGGATGATCATGATCCCGCAGACGATGAGTGTGAGGACCACCTCGAACTGGTTGGCGCAGAGATAGACGCGCATGCGACTGGGTACGGGCTGATATATGGTATGCGCCAGCGCCACGAGAACTTGATCCTGCGTCAGGCCGCGATGAAGGAATGCCATCGACTGCGGATCGGTCCGACGGTGAAGGGATGCGACCGTGTACGGCAAGTCGAGATACTGGGAGGCGTTCATGATGGACGCGACCAAGGGACGATCACAACGTGACCGATCGAGCAGACTTAAGGGTCAAGAGGGGTAAGGAAGAGGGGTAAGGAAGAGGGGTAAGGAAGAGGAGGGCGGTGGCCGGCTCTTCTCTAAGTTGAGGTCGTCCTTTATACTTGACAAGTGCAAGCTTGGTTCGCACAAGGGCGCCTTGAGAAGACGTTCGAAGGCTCAAGCCACTCTTCTGCAATTCCGTGTCCACAAGGGGAGCTAGAAGTGTTCGAATCGCGACTGTCCGAGAAAGCGACGGAAGGCTCGAGCCACTCCTCTCTCCATATCGACTGTTGCGGCGGAAAGACACAGTGGTTCAAGAGCTGTCGTTTTAGAAGGCGTCCATGAGCCCGAGCCACCCCTAAGCATTGCACTCAATGCCAATTGTCATCGTCGGCTAAAGCTTGCCAAAGCTCGGTCCACTCCGTTCTCCACTGCGATGGACAAATAAAACCGATCAGGACCGCCGTCGACGTACGGAGAGAGAGGTAGAGGGAGAAAGTGAGAGAGAGTGTGAGGAGATCCATTGGGGTCCCAAGCGTTTGGCTCTGACAGCGGGGAAAAGATGTGCAGCTCGCGGAGGACACTGCGCAGCGGAGAACGAACAAGAGTCGCCCGTGCTCAGTTCTAGCGAGGAGTCCTGATCACCACGGACCGCGATCTGAGGAGCGGCCCGAGCGCGACACCGTGCAGGGTGGGTCAACGGCTACTCTTCAGCCTCGGTATAGTTCGTCCGGCTACAGACGGATGCTGGTGGGTCCGAGCTGCGAGGAACGAGAATACCAGTCAGTCGAATCACACACCTGTCACCAAATCAATCATGCGGCTCCGTGACAACTCGGTGCGAAATTTCTGCGTGAATTCCGCGCGCGCCGACAATTCATGTCGACGTCGAGCTGATTAGCCTTTTGACAGTCACATGGGCGCTCGCTACGGTGATGACAAACAGTAGGATGCATTGAATGCGGTACAAATACAGATGATAGCGAAACGGGAAGAGGAACAATGACGATGCTAGGACTGGCCAAGCTCGCCTGGGAGCGGGCGCGACCAGTGCGCAGCGAACCAGCGCTTGAGGATGCGGTTGAGCTTGAGTGTGCCCTGAGACGACTCCTTGATGTCGTCGTTGAGGCACAAGAACGTGGTGGGGTGCGAGTCTTCCGCGAGAGAGCGGTCGACGGCCTCGAGCTGGTGCGGGAGGCGCGAGGCGTACTCGACCTTGTAGAAGGTGGACGGCGTGGCGCCAAGCACGTACTGGTACCTCTGAATGAGGCGCGTGCACCAAGTGCGAAGCGAGATGCGTCTAGTCTCGGATGCGGGAGCGAGCTCCGAGCTCATATGCAAGACCGAGTTGAGCGAAAAGTCGGTAGCGCGCCAGCTTTCGGTGAGCGGCAGGTGGGACCGCGAGCCCATCTTGTCGCTCGAGGCGGGTACGTTGATGAGGGCCGAGTGCGGCGGAAGGAAAGCCGAGATGCCTGCTTCGCCTGAAGCGGTGAGAAGCGCGGCCATGATGCAGTCGCCGCACTTGGACGCGGTGTTCGGCGCGAAGGCGATGCGCTTGAACAAGGCATCTGCGCTTTCGCGGTCGTTCTGCGGTGCAAAGCACGCGGAATACGAGATTCGACATACGCTCGACCGCGACGAGCCGGATGAGGACGACGGGATCCAGGAACGAGCATGTCCGCGCTCCTGCACGTGCTCGCTGAGATCCGGGTATCCGTCGCGCGAGCGTTGCCACGGCCAGGTCCAGTCGAGGTACGACAGCGCATGGCCGTCGTGCGACGAGAAGGAATACTCGGTGTTCTTGGGCGCCGGTACGCCTGCCTGCTCGAAGATGACGCGATCCTGGTCGCGAGAGCGGCGGACCGGCCTGCTGACGGCAAAGGTGTCGGCGTCTCTTTCCGTGCCGACATATTTTGACTCGCTGGTCTTCATCCTGATCTCGTCCCACATGGCTCGCTTGGTGGCGGCATCGAGCACGCCGTCGCGTCCGCCCCACTTGGCAACAGCCCAGGACCAGAGAAGCGCCTCGCGGTGACGCTCCACAATGTACCAGCTGGCGAGGAAGAAGGCCTGGATCGAGTCGGGAACCTCTTTCTGGGCACGAAAGCGTGCTAGGGTGGTGTTGCTGAACGCCTCTGGGAACGTCTGCGCGGCTTCACGCAGCAGAGGCAGCGAGAGGGTGCGTGGGTGGTGAGTGATATAAGGGAGCGAGCGCATGGGGAAGCGCTGACCGAGGATCCAGGCGGCGCGCTTGATGCCCACCTCTTCACCAGCGGGGTTCCAGTGGCGCTGGAAAGGGTGCTCCGACGGACGGTAGAAGGAAAAGAGGCGCGTGTCGCTCTTGATGACGGGACCAAAGAGCGCGGAGCTGAGATCGGACACTTCGTTGGGCACCATGGTGAAAAAGTCGTCGTTGAGGTAGACGAGCTGGTCCGAGGAAGTGCCTGGCACGTTGAAGAGCTGCGACTCGACGGCGAGGCTGTTGAAGCTGGGCAGCGTTTGTGCTCGCCATGCATCTACATCGGCTGGCGAGAGCTTGTTGGGATCGTCGAGCTGCATGGGTCGGAAATAGGCGGCGTCGTGGTGTACCTGGATCTTGTCTTGTTGTGTGTCGGAAGACGCGTTCAGCCAGTAGGGGATCTGTCCCGCGTAGAGGGTGGTGTTCGAAGATGCTCCCAAAGACGAGACAGCCTCTTGTGGAAGAGGATAGGCGGATGCCATGATGTGCATCTTGCCGATTGAGTGGCCGCCAAACGAGTGATAGAGAGAGCGCATCGAGTAGAGCAGCTCGTTGTGGTCTGCATAGCGATGGGCGGCATCGACGTTGATGGGCGAGGAGGGCTTGTAGGTGTTGCGCGCGAGGATCTGTGCTGGATCGCTGCCGTTGACCCAGGCCCAGACGGCGTCGAAGCGGAGGCTGTGGCTCATATCGGTCCCACGACATGCGTCGCCCCAGCGATGGTGGACGACCCATTGCTCGATGCAGGCGTCGCTGAGAGCGTCGTAGGCTCGAATGGGCATGACCTCGCGCGAGGCGGCACCAGGCGAGCCATCGGCGAAGACGCGATGCACCGACTCGGGCGACATTGCAGTCTTGGCTTTGATATGTAGGTTTGCGGATGCTTGGGAAGCAGGTGTCGGGGACTCTATGGCTAGCTGATCGGTTAGCATGGCCAGCGCCTCGGCGCGTGATGCCTCGGTTGAGGGCGCGGCTGGAAAGAAGAAGTGGCGCAAGGCGGCGTGAAGGGCGAAAGCGGATACAGCAAGAAGCAAGAGTAGTCTCAGATGCCAGGAGAGTGAGCGGCGACGCACACGGGCCTTGGACCTTTGCGCGTTCGCAGAGGAGACATGGTTGGAGGGAGAGCCAGGCGCACTGCCGTGGGTGGAGACGGCATCGCCCTGTGCGCTCACACTGCCGCGGGGACTGCTGGTTGGGAGCGGAAGGTATTGTCGATATCGGCTGGAAAAGGGCTCGGTCAACGGCCGGAGGTAGCGCAGCATGTTGTATCGCCAAGACTTGCTGCTGGCGCCTAGCTGTGACCGGCTATCGACAGACTCTCGCAAAGGATTAAAGGTGGAGCAAAGAGAGATGGAAGGGGTTCAGGCAGCTTGCCAAGTCGAGGATTGGATCAAAGTAGAAGAGATGATGGAGAGCTCAAAAGCCGAAGGATACGAAGGCATACTCGAGGAGAGAGCGACATCAAACTTCACCACATGGCTAGGCTGGCACACGGCTCGGCCGGACCAGTAGAGGCACGAGCGGAGCCACAGTGAGATCTTGGCTCTCCACAACGCCTCGGCGGGCGTCGGATGCAAGCCGAGAAAGCTGGCAGATCACGGTGCCTTCGTACGGCCCTGAAGTCGCACGGGCATTGGGCGAATAGGGACGGGGTGGTCACATCGTGCGAGCAAGTCGGACGCCAGCCAAGCGTCAGCCAGGGGCGGCGGCAGGGGACGGAAGGGTCTCTCGGTTGACGCCGACGTTCACTGTGACGGTACAGATCTTGATGAGCGCTCGGCCAAATAGCACATGGACAGGATCGGATGCGAGATAGCCGGACAACATGTCAGCATCGTCCACATGTAGGCTGCAGTCAGGGGGGGGGGGGCAGCCGTAGTCGTCGAAACTTTGGTCATGGCCAGCGCCAATCCTGCAGTTCCAAGGCAAGGGCGTGGTGGGCAACGGTGACGATGCGAAGAGCCAGATTGGGCGCAACGGAGGAGCAGTGAACGCCGAAGGAGACCGCAAAGTGTCCGAAAAGTGCCATGTCAGCGGTGGGCACCAGTGCAGTGTGGACAGGCGCAAAGGTACGGCGGCACATGTGGAAATTGTTCCGATGCGAGCCAAGGCTTGGCACGTCAGAGACGGCGGTTCGCGCGCGCGGAGTGCCAAACCCGGTCAGGAGAGGGCCAAAAAACACTCAACAACCAATGGTGCCAGAGACCCGGTCGTGTGAGGAGGGCGCTGACGATCGTGCATCCCGATTTCATGCAGCGAGGTCGCAGCATGCTGTCTCGCTCTCCTTTTTGAAATGGCCCTCCGGTGATTTCGGGCTGGCCGAGCGCGCGGGTCGGTGCGAGCCGATATTGTCTGAGCAAGCCAGCAGTGTTGCCGATGTCGAGCAGCGTGATCCATTCCAGCGTGTGTCAGCGGGCAACGCGTGTGCTCGGAACGCCAGCCGATGTCACGCCTGCGTTCCGACGAGGCGTTTGCAGATTGTACCAGGTCACACGAGCAGGACCACGCTGCAGGCATCCGATGCATCACGCGGTTCAGTCGCATGTGCATGGCGATCAGGTGTGGTCACTTATCGGGTGCGTCTGGTGTAGCGCCTCATCCGCATGGCGGTTGGTTCGGTTGCGTCACTCGCCTGCTCCCGCTTGCACCGGACCGCGTGGTCGTTGGTCGAATACCGCGGACTTCGGTGTGAGGCTCCACAGAATCAGTGCGGCTCCTTGGCGCCAAGCGATAGGGCTTAGCCATGCACCCTCCTCTTTGAGCGCCTTTTCCCTTGGCATCTCCTGCGAAAATTTCCCTCAAAATCGGATCGGAAGTCAACCTCCGTCCGGTTAAATTTATAATACTTAGCCGCGGAGCAATTTGAGGACTGAACGGATCGGGATTGGACATCGGCGAATCGGCAACATCTATGGTGGGCAGGACTGAGCTGTCTAGGGCTTGAGCTTGTCGAGCAGGCGCAGACACGCAATGTCCGGCGACACGTTTTGGTCGTGCCAGATAAAGTCGACCACGTGCCAGTGTTTGCACTGGATCGCCAGGCGGAGATGCGCGTGGTCAAGACGATAGACGGGCGAGCCTAGCTGTGGTGGAGCGCTCGGTGGCTGCAGCGGCAACAGATTCGTCAGGTCGTGGTCGAGGCACGGACCGTCGATGAGCAAGCGGAGGAGATTGAGGTTGCCGTTGCGGATCGCAATCTGTACCGCCAGTCCGTCTTTGCATCCAGGGTCGGCGCCAAATAGTAGAAGCAGCTGGACGAGCGAGTAGGATCCGCGGTGGACAGCCATGGCGAGCGGATAGCCGCTGTGCGAGCTGGCGTCCGCTCCGTATTGGTACAGCAGCGTCACAATCAGCTCCAGCTCCGCAGCTTTCGGCACCGCCCCAACGCTCGTCTTGATCGCGTCCGACTCGTCGCTCGGGTGCGCCCGCTTGATGTCCGCCAGTCCATTGGGTGCTGCCGACTCCGCGTGGGCCTGTTCCGTCGCGTGTGATCTTGCAGAATGCGGAGCATCACGTCCCAAACTTCTCAGGAGCCGCGTGAGCCACTCGGGAAACGCCTCCTCACTCGAAACCGGCCCGACCTCTGTACAGTCGTTCGTGTCTCCCTTGCGCCCTCTGCGCCTCTTCTTGGGACGCTCGATGACGGCCGAAGGGTTTGGTTCGGCGTAGCCGTAAATGTCAATGTGACGGAAGAGACGCTTGGGCAGCTGCGGTTGCGGCACTTCGAGTCTTTCCAGCGCCTCGTGCACTACAAGCGGACCGTTTGCGGATTCGTTTCGCAGGTAAGCACCGAGCAGCGCGCGCGGGATCCTGGCTGCAGCCGCGCACTTCACCAACCGCTCGAGTACCTGCACTGTACAGATGCCGAGCTCGGCTGCAAAAGTAACTACGTCCAGCTTTGCCGTACGCAGCGCATCGAGTTCGCACGGCTCCACCGTGAGCGTGGCGACATAGTCAGGCCACGCAGGCTCACGCTCTCGCCAGAGCGCAATCACTCGACTCGTCTGTCGCCTGCACGCTTTGTGCTTGGCTCGACACGGATGTGCGATCTTGTGCGCCACGTAGCGGTCCACCCACCGTGCCATGATGTAGTCGACGCGATCGGTCACGCTCGCTTGTTGGCAGAGGGTGCGCAACGTCCGACTCGCAACGGCGAAAGTGTCCGAACGTGAGAGCACGAGGATCTCATGAACGAGTTCCGTCGGCAAATTCTCGAGTCCGATAGGCCGCGGTTGGTCTTGTGCTTGCTGTCGGAGCAGATCGATTGCGCAGGACGCATGATGTGCGGACGCGGACGGACCACCACCGACCTGCTCGTAGCGCGGATCGCGCTTGGTGTACGGCAAATTTGGATCAAAAGGGTCATTCCGCGACTCGTCGGAGTCGTCCTTTTGTGGTCCAGCGCCGGGATCCTGCGGAATGAAGTCGACGAGGTCCACCTGAACTCTAATTTGCTTTTCGACCATGGTGTCAAAGATCCAGACAAGCTCTTGCTGAGTCAAGACGCGTGACAGCCGAGCGGTGAAAGCGACCAGGTAGACGCCTTTTGAAGACGGACACGCACGGATTGCATCGAGACACGCCGATTTGGCTCTGGCGACCTGCTTCTCCTTTGCTTTGCGTTTTGATGATCCGCGCTTCTTCGGCTCTGTCGTCTCCGATTCTTGCGAGGTTGAGAGCATGCAGTCGAGGCAGCGCGATTCAAAGTCGACCCAGAGACGCCACAGGAGCGGACAGTGCATTCCCGCCTCGGTGCTCGTGGCGCGCTCGAAGAGCTTGCGCACGTCGACCTCGTCGACCACTGTTGCGACTGGATGCAGCTCGAGGTAGATGCGCAAGACCCACAGTCGGCGCTGGTCCGGGATCGAAAGGGTCGGATCCAGTGCTTGACTGTTAAGAAGATCATCCAGGACGGAGCTTGAAGCGTCGCTCGACGGCAAGTGGATGCCCCTGGCAGACAACAGACTGAGCACCTTACGGACGCTCGACAGAGCAGTCGCAGACTCGCTTGAGGAGCCGATAGGTTTGGGTCCGAGCTCGTCTGCCCTGTGCAGCGTTCGTGGCCAGAAGGAGGCATCGATCGAGCCCTGAAAGTCGGGCTGTAGCTGCTGATTTGACCAGCAGCCTTGACTGGTCCAAGACATTATCTCGGACATCAGACCGCGTGCAGGTTTCGTGAATTCGACGCATACGTCCAAAAGCATCTGGCGCGCACGACATTCGGAGGGTAGCGGGAGCAGAAATGCGGCAAAGTCGTCAAAGAGGACTGTGGCATACGGGTCAATCTCGTCTCCCTCGATTTCCCATGTCGGCAGATCTTCCAGGCGCGCCGGAGAGCTTCGATGATTGCAGCGAGTCGTCTCGGCTTGAAGCCATCGCGATGCAAAATGATCGCTATGGGCTGCATCCTGTACAGTCGTCATTTGAGTGCTCCGGTCAGACCCGTAGACGGGCCCAGAAAAAGCTTCTGTCGACTTGGCGATGCTTCCTGTGTCCCATGCCTCCCTAACGACCCCGACGAGTCGCTGATATTCTTGCTTTCTCTGATTAGGCTCGATTGCGGGACGCCAGACGCGATGCGTGTGCTGGGTGATTGTGGAATCCAGGTCCGAACCAAAATGGAGATTTGCCTGGATGAGCGCAGTGGCATATTCGTGATATCCGCTCTTGCGCAAAGTATTGAGAAGCTGAGCGAGAATCGCCAGCATGCCCTGCGCTAGGACTTCGACAGCATCGCTCGCAGGCCCTGCTGCCGCGGCACTCAGCAGATGTCCGCGCAGGCTGTCTAAAGCTTCCTTGTAGGTGTCGAGGAGCTGGTCGAAATGGAACATGGACCACGACGACTCGAGCCACGACAGGTAGAGCAGCCAAAAATCAACGACACTGGCTTCGGTGTTCGTGCCGAGCGGCAGGTCCGTGTGGCGGAAGCGATTCAGGACCTGTACGAATTCGGCTTGGACTGCCGACGGCTGCCATGTGTCGGCCTGCGTCAGAACGCGCAGCCGTTCGAGATGGAGGCGGATCGAGCGATGATTGCTGGGTGCTGCCTCAAAGGCCCGATCAAAGACGGAGAGCTGGATATCGACTGAGGCGGCGTCCTTGCCCGCAGTCTGAGGTGCTTTGGACGGTGTAGCCGTCGAGCTCGATGCTCCGGCTGTAGCTAAGGAAACGAGCGGAAGACATCGCACCAGCTCGAGCCAAGCATCAATATCCGTCGGGACGGCGTCGACGGCGGCCTGTGCCCTTCTCTTTCGCTCGCTGATGTCGATCCCAGCACCAGGAAGCGGCGGCGGGTAGCTATCACCAACTGCGTACGAGTCCTGATTGATATCGATAAACGCCTCTGCGGTCAAGGGAAAGTCGGGTGCTTTCGGTGGCGGTAAGAAAGCGGACGAAGGGTCCGGGAAATTTGACCGAGGCTCGTCTCGCTCCGAGGTGAGAGGGTCGCGCGAAGCCGCACCGAGTGCGTCGATCGAGCGGGAGACTCGATGGGATCGAGGGACCTTGGCTCGATCTTGGCCATATAGCAGAGCATCTGGATCGCCCCTGGTATCGGTAAAGAACAAGTCGCGATCAAACGTCGACGAGTTGCCGGGATGCTCTGGATCGAGTCGAGGCTTTCTTGACGAAGAATCTGAGTCGACTCGGGTAGAGCTGCGGTGTTCGGAATATCTTGATGAGCGGAAAGGCGAGCGCGACCGATGTCGACGCTTGTCTTTGGAAGAGCCCGAATCGCGGTTATGGTCACGGTGGCTGCGGTGGCTGCGCTTTTCGTCCCGAAGCTTTGGATCACGGGCGTGGCTTGATTCCCCGCGGGACGACGGACCAGCAGCACTCGACTGGTCGGGATGCCGCTCCCGCTCCCGCTCGCTCTTGCGGAAGCGTTGACTGGAGTGCTCGGATTTTCGATGTCGACTGGTCTTGAGTGATGCTCCACTCACAGACGGAGAAAGGGCGGAAGGAGGTTTGTCGGTGCTGCTGGACGGGCTGGCTGTGGAGGCGGACTCGAGCGGTCGGAAGGAACTGAAGCGCGGAGGTTGAAGTGGGCGAGCCGAGGCGGGGGCATGGTCAGCAGCGCCATCTTGCCCGCGGTCTGCACTCATACGGAGTGGCTACGGGCAGACCGTTGTCGAAGGAAGCGGTGCGAGCATTCAAGGTGTCGGTTGGTGTCGGGAGCAGAGGGAGAGGGTCTTCTAGCTGGACCCTGTTGGTCACAAAAAGTTTGGCTGGGCAAGCCTCCACATCGGCGAATTTTTACGAATGTTAGGCCTCTGGAATACATTGTCAGCGATGGATGGAAAAGGCTTGCGGCCGATAGGAAGAAATTTGCGGCAGAAGGGGCCCATCACGTGAAGATGCGAGGCGAGGCACAGGTCCAGTCACAAAGGGCTGGCAGATTCTTCGCCCAATGCTGCTCAGTCTCCAGCGCCGTCAACCGCGCGCAACCTGCAGATCTGGATTCGAGGTTTCTGCAGTCCAAAGGCGAAGGTGTTGCTGAGCCTCTTCCAACCTGCTCGCTGCTCTCGACTTTGACACCATAATTTTGCGGCATACCTACAACAGCGACTGTACACGGACCGACCAGTCTCGACCACACCGCCGCCGCAGCACAATTCAGCACGTCGACCCGCGCACCAGATCCGTCGATCCGAACCTAGACAGCGCTCGAACGCACACCCTCTCCAACCCCCAACCAGACCCGCCAAGATGCGATTCTACAAAAAGGAACTGCCCGATGTGGACGAGGTGGTCATGTGCCAGGTGCAGCAGATCGCCGAGATGGGCGCGTACGTCAAGCTGCTCGAGTACGACGGTGCCGAGGGCATGATCCTGCTTTCCGAGCTCTCCAGACGTCGTATCCGATCGATCCAGAAGCTCATCCGCGTGGGCAGGAACGAGGTGGTGGTGGTGCTGCGTGTGGACAAGGAGAAGGGCTACATCGACCTGTCCAAGCGACGAGTGTCGCCCGAGGACGTGGTCAAGTGCGAGGACCAGTTCACCAAGTCGAAAGCGGTGCACAGCATCATGGCGCACGTTGCGGGCAAGCTGGGACGCGAGGTGGAGGAGCTGTACGACTCGATCGTCTTCCCATTGCACGACAAGTACGGCCACGCGTTTGACGCCTTCAAGCTCGCCATCCTCGACATGGACAAGACGTTCGAAGGCATCCAGATGGACGACGAGGTGCGCAAGGAGCTGCACGCCAACATTGCGCGCAGGATGACGCCGCAGCCGGTCAAGATCCGTGCCGACGTCGAGGTGACGTGTTTCGGCTACGAGGGCATCGATGCGGTCAAGAAGGCGCTGCGTGCCGGCGAGGCGGTCTCCAGCGAGGCCATCCCAATCAAGATCAAGCTCGTGGCGCCGCCGCTGTACGTGCTCATCACCAACTCCACCGACAAGGTGGGCGGCATTGCGCTCATGGAGCAGGCACTCGAAAAGATCACCGAGAGCATCCGCGCCAGCGGCGGCGACGTCAACATTAAGATGAAGCCCAAGACGGTGTCCGAGGTGGAGGACCAGGAGCTCGAGCAGCTCATGGCGCGTGTCGAGAAGGAGAACGCCGAGGTCGAGGGCGACGAGGACTCGGAGGGCGACGACTAAGTATGCGCTGTGCAGACTTTTCACCGGTCTTAAAGGCCTGCGCACGGCTGCTCCGCTCTCACAACCGTAGCAGGAGAGCACGGCTTGCACTCTGTATCAGTATTCGACCCCCTATTGGCGGTCTCGCAGCACGGCCGACCGATCCGACCCAATCCATTGCATGATACTTTCAATTGGCATTGCAAAGATTCGCCGCGACTCTCAGCAGGGCCACAGTAGCCGGTGAGGTGTGAGCAGCAGTGGGAAAGCATCCAGGCATATCCCAAGCAGTTGATTAAAGGCGGCTGCTGCAAAGCGGTCGTGTGAGATCGCCGAGCATCATATGAGAAAAGGGAAACGCTTCACACGCTTCACACGCTTCACACGCCTCAAGCGCTTGCTCGGTCGACGCGAAAAAAGGGTTTCCGGAGTGGAGCGACGGCCGCTTAGCCGGGCTGTCATCACCGAAAAAGGCACAAATGCGCATCGGCGGCACCGTCCGACGATCGGCTCGCTTCTGTACGCCCAGACAACGCACCACTGTCACTGTCATCACGCAGAACCAAATCGACGTTCGCTTTTGCGTGCTGGGTTGCAACTCTCTTCTGCTCCTCCATCAACAGGCAGACTGTATCCTGGAAGCTCGCCAGTGCCGAGAGCATCGTCGCATCTTTTTGGCCATGCTGTCTCGGCGCTAAGTCGTTTACTCCTTGGCCTCACGCCAACCACATCCATCCATCTCGACAAGAATGAGCCTCGCGCCATCAACCAACGATACCAAGCCGGCTGCCGACTCGGCTGCTGACGCGGCTGCCAGTCCGGCTTTGTCCCAGCACGGCGCGGCTAGCCATGCCAACCTCGTCCCCACCGCGCTCACCGTCGGCCTCGTCGTGGCACTGCTCACCATCGGCGTGCGCAATGCGGTGCTTGTGGTGGTCGTCTCGGCGCTTCTCGTGTGCAATCCATGGGTGCGCACCCTGCTCGAGCTTCCAAGCACCGGCGACAAACGCGGCCTTTCCACCTTTGATCCCGCCCGCTACCTCCTCTCCTACACGCCAGAAGCAGCCGCACGCTCCAACGACGCTTCATCCGCCCAAGACGATACCACCGCCGATGCTGCGTCGCAAGAAGATGCGCTCATGCAGACCGACCGACTCTATTCGCTCAGCGAGATGCCCAATGCGCTCCGGCAGAGCTCTCAGACCATGATCCGCTTCGTCGTGCGCGACTTTGTGCAGGGCTGGTACGACAACCTCACATTCGCACATCCCAACTTTCCCATCTCGGCGGAAGCCAACATCTCGCACACGGCCACGAGCGTCTACCTACGATCGCGCCAGCTCAAGAGCGCCAACACGTCGGCAGAGATGCTGCTTACAGTGCAGAGCGTGCTGCTCTCGTCGCTGCGCCGTCGACGCATCTCGAATCAGTACTCCAACGGTGCGGCTGCGGCGGCGGCGGCTCGCTCCACCTGGCCCAGCACCGCCGCGCGTGTGGATGCACTGCGCAAGGCGGTGCGCAAGTTTCTCTCGCGCAACCTCGCACCTGCAGAGCGCTCGAGCCCCGTGGTCATGCTGCTTCTCACCGAGGTTGTGGCCAAGCAGGCGTGGCAGGTGGTGCACACCATCGGCGACCCGGACTTTATCAACCAGAAGATCGTCCAGTGGGCCGAGCCCGCCTCTGAGACCAGCCTAGAAGCGCAGACCATCTCGCCCGAAGAGCTCGAGCGTCTCAAGTCGCTCGATACCGCTGCTTTGGACCGTCAGACATCGGAAGCCTCGAATGCGCCAGCCAAACGCGCCACTCAACCGAATTCATTCGAGGAAGCAGTCCCTCCGACCTCGTCTCTGCCAACACAACCTTTTCATGCTCCGGTGCCGCGCTCAAGATCGCCAGACACCGTTCCGCAGCCAAAGATGTCACTGGACGCGCAGCCGCGAGCGAACCTTCGCATGCCACCAGCGTCAGCATCGCATCCGGCTGCGTTGGCCGATCGCGCTCGGCCACGTGCGACACCGCCCAAGAAGTCCAACAGTTCGGGCCCCTTTTCGGCGCTGGGTGGATTCGCGACAGGCGCGTTGGGCGCCTTGGCCGATGCTGCTGAGCGCGCCGTGGATGTGGTCGGAGGCACGGTGGATGAATTCGGCAACATGCTCATGGTGCCTGCCGATCCGTCGGCGCGCGCACAGAACTCCGGGAGCGGCACCGCCAGCCCTACGAGCACCACGTCGCCACGTCGTCGGTATGCGCTTTTGGCCGAAAGGGAGGCCGGTGAGGTGCGCCCGGGGTCTCCTTCGCCAAACCGGACCGGCGCAAATGACCATGCGAACCGCTCTGCGCCCGCATACCACCTAGACATGCCGTCGGGGGTTGACGAGCCAGAGCTTCCCGCATCGCTGCGCCAGAGCCTGCGCACGAACACGGGTTCGGATGCGGCCAACGAGCCGCGTGGGTTCGAGATCCCCGAGACTCCACAGCATCGCTCGTACGACGCACCCGCGATTGTGGCACCTGCCCCCGTTGCTGCTGCGCTCAACTTTGCGTCGCGCGACAGCATGTCGATGGACTCGAACGAAGGGGACGCGCAATCATCGTTGGAGGCGATGCATCAGCTGCTCTCGGACCGGAGCTCGGCGGCGTACGATGCATTCGAGGCGTTCCTCGAAGAGCCGGGCAACCGGTACTGTGCGCCGAACGAGGGCGAGTCGCTGCTGCGGCTGCATACGCAGCTCAACACGCTGGCGAGCATCATGGAGTTCACCACACTGGACGAGCAGACGTTCCGAGCGGATGCGAGCACGATCCTGAGCAAGGCGCTGGAGCAGCTGCCGAGCACGCTGCCGCCGACGCACGACGGGCAGCAGCCGGTGCTGGTTCGGCGCAGCGCACAGCAGGTGCTGACGAACCTCGAGTGGTGCGCCAACATGGATGTGGTGGAGCCGCTGCGGGAGAACATCATTGCAAGGCTGGTGCAGCTGCACAATGCGCTGCGAGCTGCGCGCGATGGAGGGACGAGCGAACCGCCGAGTGCCGTATCGAGCCCGATGAAGACGAGGTTTGGCGACGAGATGGCGAGGAGCGAGTCGCCCGAGCCGAACCAGCTGCGCGCGTTTTTGGAGCGCGAGAATCGGCCGAGCTTCTCGAGCACCGACTCGGAGCGTGGGGCGTTGCGGTACGAGCCGCGCAGGAAGCCGACGGGGCCTGCTACGCAAGGATCGCTGCTGCAGCCGGCAACGCAGACACCTCCGCGTGCGCCGTCGGTGCCGCCGGGGGCGGCGGGAGGGGCACCTGTGATGGGCCCGCCGCTGGGACCGTCTCGACCGATGTCGGTGCCTCCGCGCGTGCCGTCTGCGCCACCACGCGCGCAGCCGATGGTGCTGCCCGGTCATGCGGCCGAGGCGCCTCGGCAGAGCATGGACGCTGCGCCGGCGTCGAACAGCGTCGAGGTGAGCGTGACGGACATCAGCGCGAATGCGGAGAGTGGGCGTGCGGTGGACGTGCGCACGTTCGAGGTGATGATCTCGGTGGAGGGTGTAGGCGAGGCGAGCGGGGCTGGTGCGGACGGATTTGTGCTGGTGCGGCGGTGGCACGAGTTTGAGCAGATGGACGCCGAGGTGCAGCGCCAGCCGCGCTCGAGCCGCCCGCTGCCGCGGCTGCCCGTGGTCAAGGGCCGACGCAGCGCCGAGGTGTGCGGTGCGCTCGAGGCGTATCTGGGCGAGCTGCTGCACGCGGATCAGCGTGCGCAGCTGGCGGCGGTAGGTGGCGCCAGGCGGTTTTTGGACCGTACGCGTGCGGGAGCGTCGGTGGAAGATCTGCGTCGAAAGGGCGGCGCTGGCGCACTGCTCGGCGGCATTGGCAAGGGCATCGTCAGCGGCGTTGGCATGGTTGGCAAGCAGACGGCCAAGACGGCCACGGCGACGGCGGCGACGGCTGCGAGTGCAGCGACTGCAGCGACGGTGGCGACAGGGATGCAGGTGCCGGGATCGCCGGTGGCCGATTCGGCATCGGGCACTACGTCGGCGTTTGTGTCGCGCGCGAATTCGCCGTCTGCTTCGCCGTCTCGCCGTGCGGGCCGGGAAGGCGCAGCGATGGTCGGTGGTGCTCAGCCTGCAACGGGTGGGGCTGGAGCGAAATCGGAGCTGAGCGCGCGCCAGTTGGACATGCTGTTGTCGTCGATCTTTGCGGTGGCGGACGAGGCGTTCAACGTGCAGGGCGGATGGACGCTGCGACGCGGGATGCTGCGGGTGCTGGAGCAGGTGGTGCGCACGACGTACGCGTCCTCGATTGTGGCGGGCTTCAACAATGCGGCTGCGGGGCTGAACGTGGAGAATGCGGCCAAGTGGATTGCGCAGCTGGCGGAGACCATGTGGCCGAACGGACGGCGATGGGGGTCCGAGGTTGGCACGCCGGACGAGGTGGTGCCACGGACCGAGGCGCAGAAGCGTGCTACGGCGGAGCGCGCGCGTCAGATTGTAGTGTCGTATGCCCCGGCGCAGGCGGGATACGTGCTGGGACCGGGAGGCAAGATGGCGTGCGTCAAGGCGCTCGCCGAGGTGCACGAGACGGTCATGGACCCCATCACGGCGTCCGACCTCGGGCTGACGGTGGTGCTCAAGGCGCTCGACATGGCGAGTCGCTAGGTCGAACACCGGCTGCCAAACTGACTGCCAATGACAAATGATTTTAGAAGGAGAATTCAGGGTGTGAATGCGCGCGAGGGTCTGTGTTACTTTTGGGCGGTGTTGGAAAGTGCAGTTGTGGAAGCTCCGCTCCGGTGGAAGAGGGTTCGCGCGCGCGCATGCACCCCAAGCGAGGGGAGCGTCGCTCATGCGCGGAGTCCGTGGATGGTGCGGGGAAGCTGACGCTGCTGGTGTTCAAGCGGGCCATGCGAGGTGCATCTCGGTAGAGGCGGAGGCGTTGCGGGGAAAGCAACGGCCATGCCTCGAGTGTGGGGAAGGGAAGGCAAGGGTAGGACGACACTCGACTCGGGCGAGAAAAGTTAGACTTCATGCATGGACCGACGTGCATTTCACGCGCAAAGCGGATCTTTGCTAGATGCAGCGCTGCGTGACGCGCCACCACCATGGTGTCCCGCTGTATATGCATCCGAGGTTGTATAGCGCAGAATGGCTCTCGGCTCAAAGCACAATTTTGACGGGGTTAGATAAGGCCGCAGTTGCTACTCGCGCAAAGGGGGGGGGGCGAAGAAATGGAAAGGGTCCTGCTAGCTGGGATCGACAGTGGCGAGGCGATGCGAGGCCTAGAGGTGGGACCGCGCGCGCTCTGCCAAATTGCGGCGTGAAAGCAGCGAAAAAAGGGCGCGCGTGAGGCTCTCTCTCGGCTGGATTACAAACCCAGTCGACTCGGATTGGATGCCAATTTTCTAGGCCAAGGGCTCAGCGACCCTGAAGAGACGGACACCAGGCTCCGGTCGTGCCGCCTGTCAACCGGTCCATCGAGTGGGCTCTTGTGCCGGAGCATCGCTGCCTCCCGCTCCTCCTCCCTTCTGCCTACCCCGCAACCCGTCGAGGCCGCCACACATCTCGCTGGCAGTTCCTCACTTGCACCTTGTCTTCCCATCCACCACCATCTCACCGCATTCATCCCACCCTCCCCGGCCCCCACACCTTCTTTCACAATGTCTGCACAGAAGCAGGGCGCATCCGCCCCCCAGCGCAAGGAGTACACGCGCGAGGAGGTCGCCAAGCACAACAAGCAGGGCGACCTCTGGATCGTCATCGACGCCGAGGTCTACAACGTCTCCAAGTTCTCCGAGCTCCACCCGGGTGGTGAGAACGTCTTCCACGACGAAGAGGTCGCCGGTCAGGACGCCACCGAGACCTTCTTCGGCCTCCACCGCCGCGAGGTGCTCTCCAAGCCCCAGTACCAGCGCCTCATCATCGGCACCATCAAGGGCGAGCAGTCCAAGCTCAAGCCAGACCCGCTCGGCAGCCCTTCGCGCGTCCCCTACGGAGAGCCCACCTGGCTCACCCCCGCCTACCACTCGCCCTACTTCAACGACTCGCACCGCCACCTCCAGCGCGAGTGGCGCAAGTATGTCGACGAGAACATCATCGAGGTGGCGCAGCGCTGCGAGGACTCGGGCAAGCGTCCCGATGTCGAGCTCGTCAAGATGCTCGGCAAGAACGGCATCAACGCCATGCGCATGGGCCCCGGCAAGCACCTCCACGGACGCACCCTCTTTGCCGGCATCAAGGGCGAGGAGTTCGACTACTTCCACGAACTCATCCTCACCCAGGAGCTCGTCCGCTGCGGCCAGCGCGGATTCGGCGACGCCCTCAACGGCGGCATGGTCATCGGCCTGCCCCCCGTGATGAACTTTGGCTCCGACGAGCTCAAGAAGGAGATTGTCGAGCCCGTCCTCGCCGGCGACAAGTTTATCTGCCTCGCCATCTCCGAGGCCTTTGCCGGCTCCGACGTCATGGGTCTCCGCACCACCGCCACCCTCACTGAAGACGGCGAGCACTACATTGTCAACGGCACCAAAAAGTGGATCACCAACGGCACCTTTGCCGACTACTTTTCCACCGCCGTCAAGACCGACCAGGGCTTCGCCATGATCTGCATCCCGCGCTCCGCCGGCAACGTCGAGACCAAGCAGATCAAGACGTCCTACTCGACCACGGCGGGAACCGCCTACGTCACCTTCGACAATGTCAAGGTGCCCAAAAAGTACCTCATCGGCGAGGACGGCATGGGCATCTACTACATTCTCTCCAACTTTAACCACGAGCGCTGGGTCATGTGCTGCTCCACCATCCGCGCCGCACGCGCCGTGTGCGAGGAGTGCATGCTCTGGATCCACCAGCGCAAGGTGTTTGGCAAGCCGCTCACCTCGCAGCCCGTCATCCGCCAGAAGCTCGCACAGATGATCTCGCTCGTCGAGGCTGCGCAGAACTGGCTCGAAAACGTGACGTACCAGATGTGCAAGATGTCCTACGCCCAGCAGTCCAAGTTCCTCGCGGGTCAGGTCGGCCTGCTCAAGTCGTGGTCCACGCGCGTCTCGCACGAGGTCGCCGACGGCGCCGTCCAGATCTTTGGCGGTCGCGGCCTCACAAAGACGGGCATGGGCAAGTTTGTCGAGATGTTCCACCGCACCTACAAGTTTGACGCCGTGCTCGGTGGCTCCGAGGAGGTGCTCGCCGATCTCGGCATCCGACAGGCGCTCAGGATGATGCCCGAGAACGCGCGTCTCTAAAGGCGATCCCGCCTACGAATGTTACGCGCCTTTGCCACTTTGAGCAAATGTCAGAATGATTCCACAGCAAAGCTTTCGCGCGTGACAACAGAGTGAAAGCAAGATGAAATTGAGATGGGGAGCGGGGCTCAACGCGACGACTTTGCTTTTTTGAGCGACTTTTCCATGCGTTTCTGGTCCTCGGGGTTGTCCAACGACAGCATGGCGTCTGCATCTGCGTTGGCGTCCGCCTCGGCCGCGGGGGCGTTCTTGTTGTTGTTGGAGGGGGGAGAGACCTTGAGTTTGCACAAGAAGAAGCCGTCGAGGTTGTGGACGTGCGGGAAGATGCGGCGAGCCAGAGGCATGCGTTCGTCAAACTTGCTGCGGCCAAACGCCTTGAATCCGTCGCGGCCAAACTTGATTCCCGTATCGACGATCTTGACGTTGGAACGCTTGCGCAGCGCGTACTGCACCACCTCTTCGTTTTCCTCCACCATGACTGAGCAGGTCGAGTACACCACGTATCCGCCCGTGCTCGAGCGGGGATTGACACTGTCGATGGCACACAGCAGAAGCTGCTTCTGCAAGTGCGTCAGCAGCGCAAAGTCGCGCTCCGACTTGTTCACCTTGACCGACTGGTCCTTGTGGATCACACCCGTGCCCGAACACGGCGAATCCAACAACACCCTATCGAACCCACCGATCACCTTGGGAAACTGGCGTCCGTCGTAGTTGCACACCACGACGTTCTTGCAACCGAGACGGTGGATGTTGGCCACCAACGACTTGATGCGGTTCTTGTTCGAGTCGTTGGCGAAAACCGTGCCCGTGTTCTGCATGAGTGCCGAGAGGTACGTCGACTTGCCACCGGGTGCCGAGGCCATGTCGAGCACGCGCTCGTTGGGCTGCGGTGCAAGCGCAATGCACGGCAGGAAACTCGATGCGGCCTGAAGCATGTAGTGCCCCGCGAGGTACTCGGGCGTCGCGCCGATGGGCACGCTCGACTCAAACACCTGCAGCCCCACCTTGCTCCATGCACCGATGGGCTCCAGGTTGACGCCGCGGTTGATGAGCGCCTGCGCCAGATCGCGTCGACGCGTGCGCAGCGTGTTGGCCCGGATCGTCACCGGACGCGGCGTCTCGTTGGCCTCGAAAAACTCGATCGCCTCGGCGGGCGTAAAGAGCTCAAACAGCTTCTCGGCAAGGAAGGCGTTGTAGCCGTAGTACGTGCAGATGTCCGACAGCAGCTGCTCCACGTACTCGGAGCGCGATCGTCCGTCCACCGCCAGCTTCTTGAAGTTCGACAGCACCGTCACGATCTCCTGGATGCGCATGTGCACCAGCTGCAGATCCGCGCCGCGCATCTTTTCCGCCTCGCGCTCCTCGAGCGTAGGCAGCATGAACTCGGCGCCCTCGTCTGCCTCTTCGTCGTCGTCGTCTTCGTCCTCGTCATCTTCTTCGCTGTTGGGCTCGTCGTCCTCGTCCAGCTGCTCGTCGTCCTCGCCCAGCACCTCGTCGTCCTCATCGAGGTCAAACTCGTCGCCAAGCTCCTGCTCTTCGTCAAGCTCCTCCTCTTCTGCCTCCTCGCCGTCCTGCTCGTCGTCGTCCGAGTCGTCCGAGTCGAGCGAGAGGCCCTGGCTCTTGAGCAGCTCCTCGAGACGTTCTGCCTCGGCGAGCGCCTTCTTCCTTTGTCGCTCGGTGAGCTTGCCGTTCGTTGGCAGGCCGAGTGCCTCGAGCGGGTCTTCCTCGGCTTCCTCAATTTCCTCCTCCTCCTCGTCCTCGTCCTCATCGTCGTCGTCCTCTTCCTCCTCCTCTTCGAGCTCCTCTAGCTCCTCGTCATCCTCGTCGTCCAGCTCCTCCTCCTCGCTAGGCTCTGGCGACGGCGATGGCTGCTTGCGCTTGGAGCTTGGCTTTGCGGCAGTCTTGGATGTGGAAGGCTTGGTGGATGGTCTGGAGCTGGATACAGACGTGCGTGCGGCGGTGCGCGTGGTGGCAGAGGCGCCCGAAGTCGCCTTTTGCTTTTTGGCGGGCAGCGACGACTCCTGCGCCTTCCTCTTTCCCTTGTTGACGGGGCGGTCCTCCGGCAGAGGCTGCGGGGGCGCCTGCTTGTTCTTCGATCGGCGACCCATGATGTGAGCTGTTGTGACTATGCAGGAGCGGCGATGGTGGTGAGAGAAGGTGCGTAGCGGCTCAAGAAGAAGCACCAACCCAACTGATGCAAAATTTGGGCTCTTCTCGACTGCGCCAAAAAGGGCTGTGGAGCTGCACCTGCATCTTTCCAGCGCCTGGCCCCACTTTTTTTTTTTTCTTCAGCTGCAGCAAAAATTTCGAAGCCAGAATATCATTTCGTCCTTGATCCGGCCTAACATAAAGAGGAAAAATGGAGATCGCCGATGCGACAGCCTCCACAGACGTCACATCTGAGCACAGAGTCACATCGCCCATCACCTCGGAAAAAGAGCGAAATCCCGCGGTTGGGCAGATGCGCAGAGCGATGGAAGAGTATAGCCGGCGCCTCCGCGATCCTATCGATAGCCGATGGCCGCCGACGCCCGACCCACCCCAAGCATCCCTTCCGACCATCACCTGCCATCCCTCGCTCTTCCGCGAAACCACAACAAACGTCACCATGGCCAACCTCATGTCCGTCTTTGCCCAGCGTCAGGGCTTCGACGCTTCAGCTACAGCCATCGTGCTGCCCAAGTCGTCGCCCACGCCCTTCACCTTTTCGTACGAGCGTCTGCATGCGCTCGTGCTCGACCTTCAGGCGCAGCTCGCCTCGTTCAACCTCGCGCCCGGCAGCGCAGTCAGCTCGTCGCTCGTCAACGGCATCGAGTTCACCCTCGCCTTCCTCGCCACGGGTGCGCAGAGGCTCATCGCTGCACCGCTCAACCCCAACTACTCGCAGGCCGAGGTCGAATTCTACCTGCAGGACACCAAGTCTCAGCTGCTCCTCCTGCCCAAAGGTGCGCTTGCTGCCGGTCATCCTGCCATCGAAGCCGCCAAGAAGCTCGGCAACGTGCAGGTCGTCGAGGTCGTCTTTGACCCTTCCGGCAACGGCAGCGTCTCGCTTCGAAAGGCCGATGGGTCCAGCATCGCACCCAGCAAGCAGCTCGAAAAGCCGCGCGACGACGACGTCGCGCTCGTTCTCCACACCAGTGGCACCACAGGCAGACCCAAGGGTGTGCCGCTCACCCACGCCAACCTGCACACCACCATGCGCAACATCATCGGCACCTACACCCTCACCCCGCACGACCGCACCTACCTCGTCATGCCCCTCTTCCACGTGCACGGCCTTCTGTGCGGTCTGCTCGCCACCTTGCTCTCTGGTGGCAGTGCCGTGATCCCACCCAAGTTCTCGGCGAGTGTCTTCTGGAGCGAACTGGCGGGCAACGGGTGCAACTGGTACACGGCCGTGCCCACCATCCACCAGATGCTGCTCAACTCGCCCCTGCCCAACCCGGTGCCCAAGCTGCGCTTCATCCGATCGTGCTCCTCGGCGCTCTCGCCCTCCACCTTCCACGCCATCGAAAAGACGTTCCAGGCTCCCGTGCTCGAGGCGTATGCCATGACCGAGGCGTCGCACCAGATGACCTCCAACCCGCTCCCGCCTGCCAAGCGCAAGCCGGGCACGGTGGGTATCGGACACGGTGTCGAAATTCGCATTCTCGACGAGCAGGGTAACGAGGTGGCCCAGGGTAATGTGGGTGAAGTCAGCGCGCGTGGCGCCAACGTGACCAAGGGCTATTTGAACAATGCCAAGGCCAACGAGGAGTCGTTTGTACGCTCCGGACCCAACTCGGGCTTCTTCCGTACGGGCGATCAGGGACGAAAAGACCCCGATGGATACGTTGAGCTGGTGGGACGAATCAAGGAACTCATCAACCGAAGCGGTGAAAAGATCTCGCCTCTCGAAGTCGACGCCGCTCTACTGGCGGTTGAGGGAGTTAAGGAGGCAGTGTCGTTTGCTATGCCCGATCAACTGTACGGCGAAAAAGTAGGCGCCGTCGTCATCCTCCACTCCAACACCCAGCTGGACGAAAAGAAGATCCAGGACGCAATGCAGGGAAAGATCGCAAAGTTCAAGGTCCCCGAACGCATTTGGATCACCGATGTGATTCCCAAGACCGCAACGGGCAAGATCCAGCGCAAGAACGTCGCCGCTACCTTCTTGCGTAAGGACGGAGCCAAGTTGTAAACCCACCTCCAAACGCTTCCTCTCTACAGATCGAAATCCCAGATGCACTTGCTCCCCGCGTCCGCGTTCGGGAAGCGTCCCCTTCCGCACTGTGTGTGCTGTGAGCGCAGACCCCCTAGCCCCGACTCGCACAATGTGAC
This sequence comes from Moesziomyces antarcticus, assembly GCF_000747765.1. Taxonomy (NCBI): domain Eukaryota; kingdom Fungi; phylum Basidiomycota; class Ustilaginomycetes; order Ustilaginales; family Ustilaginaceae; genus Moesziomyces; species Moesziomyces antarcticus. The sequence goes on along the minus strand of NW_014639007.1, from coordinate 70,851 downwards.
ACTGAGATACTTGGACTGCATTTTTTTTTCCACTTGGGCGCGGGCTACCACGCGGTGTCAAAGCGCTGCACGACATTCACGGCATCCTCGACGTCCTTCTGCGCACGCTTGCGCTTGAAGAAAATGGGGCAGTCCTTGTTGGTGCACAGCACGTCCTGCGCCAGACTGCCCTGGCACCGCTGGCAGCACGTCCAGAGCCGTGCAAATTCGACCTCGAGCGCCGAGGCGCGCGCGAGCTTTTCGTGGTACAGCTGCGCCACGCGCGGCCGGCAGTTCTTGCACACGGGCGTATTCTGCTCGCGCAGCGGCGTGCGGCATCCCAAACACTGCACCGTCTTGACCGCAAACTTCATGAGCGCGCCCACATTCGACGTGGCCACCTGCACCACGCGCGTATGCTCGCCATTGAGCATCGTATTCGCCTTGGGCCCCATGATGGGCTCAAAGATGCGCAGCAGCGGCTTGGCCAGCTGATTCTCGAGATAGTAGCGCGTGTCGATGGGGATGTTGTGGTCCAGCACATAGATTGGGTCTTCGGAGCGCTCGTACGCCGCCGCACCCTTGGCCGCCTTGACGATCACGTACGCCACACGGTCGCCCAGCGCGGGCGCCGAACCCGCATCGCGCTTGCGCATGCGCTCGGCCAGCTCGACGTGCGCCTGCTTGGCGGCATAGTCGGCCTTGGCGAGCGCCTTGGTGATGACGAGCTGCGACATGTCCACCTTGTTCTGCAGCAGGTCCGAGATGATGTTCTTGGCATACTCCTCGGCGCCCTTGACGTCGCGGTCGATGAGCATCTTGCGCAAGCACGTGTCGATGACGGTCTGCACCAGCCGGCAGTTGTCGCGACGCACCGTCTCGATCCCCTTGGTGTCCATCTTGTCGTACTTTTCCGGCTTGGTCCAGTAGAGCCCCGCGTAGCGCTTCTTGCTGATGAGCAGGTAGGGAAAGTAGACCTTCTCGAACTCGAGCTTGATGGGATCGACAAACGTCTTGGACACCAGCGCCGCCGCCTCGGCGCCGAGCTCCATGGCCTTGGCGAGGTCCGGCACGCCAAACTTGATCATGACCGAGTCCGTGTCGCCGTAGACCACCTCGGCGTCGTGCTCGTATCCGTTGGCGATGGTGTAGTGGCGCTCGACGTACGCTTTTGTCTGGTCGATCATCTGTCGTCCGTAGGCGGTGGTGCTCATCGAGATCTCGAGGCACGGCAGCTTGCCGATGGTGGCGCCCGTGAAGCCGTAGACCGAGTTGGCGCTGATCTTGAGCGCGAGCTGGCGACCGTCGAGCACGGCGCGCTTGAAGGGGTCGGTCTCCTTCTTGAGGTCCGCCTTGGCGCGCTTTCGTGCAGCGAGCAGATTTTCGAGCACGGTGGGGAGCAGCCCTTTGCGCAGCTTCTTGGTGGCAAAGCAGTTGTTGTTGGGCGTCACGACGTAGTCCTCGTCCTGCTTGAGCTCCAGGCGGTCGATGGTCTTCTTGTCGAGCAGGGTCGTGTAGCAGAGGTTGTGCGCCATCATGACCGACGGGTAAAGCGAGGCGAAATCGAGTGTGGCGATGGGACGGTCGTAGTAGCCCGCCTTGGGCTCGAGCACGGTGGCACCTTCGTACTGGTCCTCGGTGCCTTCGCCCTTGTAGGCGGGGACGAGGTAGTTGTCCTCGTTGGCCTTGCGGAAGAGCTGGGAGACGACCTTGATCTGCTGACCGCGCGAGAGGAGGTAGTTGAAGGGGACGCCGGTGACTCTGGCCATCTCGATGTAGTTGATGAAGCACATGAGCTTGTCCATGAGACGCTGTGGCAGATAGGCGTCCTTGAGACAGTAGACGGCGAGACGGCGACGCGATTCGGGACCTGCGTTCTGGAGCTCGGTGATGAGCGAGTGGTGCACGTCCTCCTTCTGCTCGCCGAGGAACTCGAACGAGACCGAGTTGAGCGAGTAGGAGCGCAGCTTGTAGTCGCGCTGCATGACCTGGAGCATGTCGAGCTGAAGGCGGCCCTGGAGTTCGGTATTTTTGGAGTCGCGCGTGCCGTAGGCTTTGGAGGAGAAGTGGGTCTCTTTGGCTTCGGTGCGCACGCCGCGTTCGCGCCCGAGGTAGGCAAACTTGGTGGACTTGAGCGCCTTTGCACGGTCGAGGAGGTAAGGAAAGTCGAAGTTGGCGATGTTGTAGCCGATGACGACGTCTGGGTCGACCTCCTGCACGAACTTGGTCCAGGCTTCGAGCATGTCGATCTCCTTGTTGAAGGAGAGCACCTGACTGCCGACGATGTGGGAGCAGGTGTTGAGCGTAAAGACGTTCTTGACAAAGGGTGTGGATTCGCCTTGACGGGTGACCATGTTGGCGATCTGGATGACGGGGTCGACGGAAGGCTCTGGGAAGACGCCCTTGCGACCGGCGCACTCGATGTCGAAGCTGAGGATGCGGAGCGGAGCGACCTTGGACCACTCTGCGTCTGGAGCATGGGAGACGAGCGCATCGCAGCTGCAGTCGAGCTCGATCTGGCAGAGGGATACCTTTTGTGACTCTGGACGCAGCTTGTAGTTTGCCTCCTTGACGCGGATCCAGTTCATGCCGACGATCTTGAGATCGATCATGAAGCGGAGGGTGTAGGCGATGTTTTCGTAGGTGAGGCAGACGTCGCCGGCGGTGAAGAGGTCGCGGAAGCCGATCTCGCCACGTTCGAAGGAGCCGCGGATGCGGGGAAGGCTGCGGAGGTCAGAGATGGTGAGTTTGATAAAGGCGACGTTCTCCTGGCCGGCGTAGCCCATGAGGCTCTTCTTGCTGACGACCTGTGCGTTGTGTACGGTGCGTGCGCCGAAGAGGACGTTGAGATGGTTGGCAAAGTCGTTGCAGGTGTTGGCGGTGAAGCCACGCGGAGCGTGGATGTAAAAGTAAGGGAGGAAGCCGTGGACGTGGGCGCAGACCGAGTTGCCTTGTGCGGTGACGCCGTACATGCGGATCGCGGGAGGCTGACCTACGGCTTGGTGTTCTTCGATATCGATCTGCTGGAAGGTGACGGCATCGTTGTCGACGTCGAGGGGCTCGAGGTCGGGGCGAGGCCAGAGCGCCTGGTCGTCTACGTCTTGATTCGAGTCGGCCTCCTCCTTGAGCCTTTTGAGCGTGTCTGTGAAGGCGGAGGAGTGATGCTCGTCGATCTTGCGTTTGCTCGATGATGATGGACCGGCCGTTGGCCGAGCCATCGTGTCTGTCGAGACGGGCGCCATGATGAGCGTGTCGGCAAGCTGCCGAAGGGTGAGTGCCAAGGCGGAGGATCCGAATCGACTTGCGGAGGTGCCGATCGACAAATGCTTGAGCTGCTTGCGGGTGCAGCCAACGTCGAAGGAGGGGGAGGCGGAGATCGATGAGTCTGTTGAGGCCGTGACGGAAAGCAGCCGAAGTGTGGCACGGACGAAGGAGATGCCGGCTGAGCACCGTTGACGGTTTGGCCAGGGTCTGGCGTTCTGGGGCAGCAGCTGAGCGGCGTGAGTGAGCGGGCGAGCAGGCGGAATTTTGAGGGCCACTCTGCGCGACGCGTGCCGCGCAGCAGAGCATCGAGCGCGAAGAGACCAACACCGCCCGAAAAGAAAAGCAAAATGTGAGATTGGTCGAAATTCGAAATTCGTAGGCTCGGGTCCCTTTGATGTCCGCTCTTGACAGCTCGTCAGGTTGGGCCAGCTGAGCGCTTGATGCTGAGCATCTACAGTAGCATGGCTGTGATGGCAAGACCGCAGCTCGATCGGCATGGCCATACGCTAAGATGAGGAGCGAGAGGGAGGAACGCAACGATGCGGCTCCGTTGTCGGGATGTGATCAATGGCCGCTGTCACCTCCACTCGGACGAAGCGCCGACGTCTTGCGCAGCGGCTGCAGGTGGAGAGTGCTTGTTTCGAGCACGGGACCGGCTTGCTGCGCTTGGCCCTGCATCCGAATGTGACGCTTGCAGAGGTCAACAGCACAGTCGCAATGGCTGCTCGTCGGCTCGAAGCTGCACTGCACGCATCGGCATTGTTCCGCACTGAAAAGCGTGCCGAGCTCGGAGCGCAGTCACACGCGGAGGGAAGGATTTGCAATCGCTGCTGACCTCCCTTTGTTGTCGTCACATTGGGCACACGGCCGCTCAGCTTCGACCCACCTTCGTCTTGAGAGGCCGTCCCTTTGCACTTGGCTCCACACTCTGAATGGCTGCAGCTCATGCAAGTCGTGCATCGGCACCCATTCGACCTGCATTCCAGCCGTCCACGCTGCTACGCCTCGAGGGTGCCCATCAAAGGGCTTCTCGGCCACTCCATTGTCTTGAGCACGTAGAGAGGCCCAAGCATCGCTCGCTCCCTCACCCATCAACCAGCTATCCACACTCCTTTCAAGTCGTCGACGCCATGTCCACACGCTGCTTGCCCATCAACCTCCATCGGCGTGCTGCATTGGCTCGTCCATTCGCTGCGCCTACCCTCCGTCTCGACAAGGCGATCGCTTTCTCATCCTAATCCGACTGCTGCAACAAAACCGCACCGGATCTGCAAGAGCCCCACCACCTCATCTGCCACCGCCTCAATCCAACCCAAACATGCTTTGCGCATGCAGCTCGTCCAAAACGTTATTTGACGCTGCCCCCGGCCCATCACACCAAGTCGCTCAAAATCGCTCCGCATTGCCCTTTTCCGCTCGCCGGCAACTCGCTCCAGCCAACCTCATTCGCACCGCACAGAGCCATCACAACGCCTTGATTCATTTCCCTCGCTGGTAACCCGCAGCCAAAAGAGGTCAGCCGGCTGCCTTTGCGGCAGGCAGAAAGCTGCTCCCACGCTTTCCGCTCCGCTCGGCTTCCTCGGGCTCCAGCGTCGATCCTTTGGCCGCGTCTTCGCTGCTGCCCTCCTCTTTAAATCGGCTCGGCTCGGACAGTTCTTCCATCGTGAATATCAAACGGTCGCTTTCTTGTCCGCCACCTCGCACTCTCTTCCCTGACTGGCGCCGCTACCATACACCATGCATCCTTCCACCGAAGCAGGGCCATCACGACCCGGTCGCTCGCGTTCAAAAAGTCTCGCCAAGAAGGCAGAGGATCCAGCCCAATCCGCAATGCTGCTCCACCACTCCAACATGGACGACATGCCCGTCTTCTCTCCCGTCCTCCGCAAGATTCCTCGTCCGCCTAATGCTTTCATTCTCTACCGATCCGCCAAAATGCGCGAGATCTCAAACAGCGACAAGAATCGTAACACCGGTACCGGCCTAGGCAAGCTGGACTACCAGCGCCAGTTGAGCAAACAAATCGGCCAGCTCTGGCGTAACGAGACCCCAGAGGTCAAAGCCGCTTTCTACGACAAGTCAAAGCAAGCAGCTCGAGAACATGCTCAGCGATACCCAGAGTATCGATTCAAGCCCGGCAAAAAGGGGGCTGCAGCCGCCGACGATCCCTCAACCTCTTCCACCCCCACCAAATCAGTAGCCGATACCACCTCACACTCTCGCACCGGCAGCAACGACTTCTCCCCCGTCAGCGGCCCCGTATCGGGCTCAGGATCCGGCAGCGGCCGCAAGAGGGCCTCGCTCGAAAGCGCAAGGTCAAAAGCTTCGCCCTATTCTGCAAGTCACCACCGCCGCTCATCTTCCACCAATTCCACCTCCCCCACCCGCAGGCGATCCAGCGACCCGATCAAGCAAGGTCCAATCCACCATGTTGATCCCGTTGCGCTACACCAACCAACACCAAGCTTGGTTATTGCTCCGCAACAGCAGCAACGCCAGTACACCTCTCACCGGTCGTCGGCCGAGCATGCGCCCACGCATCCATCGTCACAAAACTCCTTCGACACGCTTCTTCCACCGCACCTCCGAGAGCGGTCTCGCGTCTTCCTGGCTCCGCTCGACAATCCCAACGCCCCTCCAATTCCTGTCGGTCAGGCTATCACCACGACTCAGGCGGTCCCAGTCGTCACACCCAAACGTGAAGCCTCTCCTCCACGACACAGGCCCAAGATGGGTCTCGCCGAGGCCGTCAAGCGCGCCCTGCCTCCCGAGAGACGCGCTCTTTTGCATGCTTCCCTCATCAGAAAGGGTCTCATACCCGTCTCTGACCAAGACGCCCCATCGCCGCTCACCCAAGGCCTGCCTTGTCCTCCACCCACATCCGAGCAAGCTACGCAGAGCCAGTCTGCATCCCAAGGCTCCACACCGAGCCTCGTGCAGACAGACTCGTGGAGCTCGATCACCAATTCTAGCATCCAGATGGACAGGTCGCATACTTGGCACGCTCAGGCATCGATCATTCAAGGAGAGACCTCACCTGACTCTTCTTGGCCAACAGCAAATGCCACGAGCACAGAGGACCTGCTTCCCTCGCCAGATCCTGCATTGCAGGATTCCGTTCCCATGCCACCGACCCAAGGCTCGAGCATCAACATCAGCATGAGGCCTGCCGACGCAGCACGATACCACGAACTCTCGGTCTGGAATCTGCCCGAGCAAGACTGGTCCCAGAACTCATGGACGTGGGCAGACCCAGCCAGCGACAGTACCATGCCCGCATCTCAAGCATCCGTCGCCATGACCTTTGATGTGAATGATTCGACGATTTCTCAGGACGCACACACCGCGGCCTCGCAGACCATGTCCCAACACCATGCACCAGTGGACGTCGCCTTCAACAACATCGACTTTGACAGGTACAACCCTGCGGAGGCCATCTCTGAGCTCGATCGCGCCATCAATGCGGCCAACTCGGCCATTGTCTTGGTGTCACAACCATCGCAAGATGGTGGTGTGCACGGCCACATGTACGGCTTGGACGGCGAGCTGATCGGTCACGGCACAGTCAATCCTCCCGAGGCAGAGCCTCCCTCTGGGCTCAGCGCAGAGGAAGAGAGCCAGCAACGAGCGGTAGAGCTGCTTCTCGAGCAGATGATGGGTGCAACGAGCCAGCACGCGCACGACTCTCAATTGCAGCCGTACAACGCGGATGCCAGCCCGAGTTTTGCGGATTCGCAGTCGCAGAGCTTCCACGATGCACAGCAGTGGCCAGAGTGGCAGCACTCGGTCTTTTCGGCGACGCCGTCCGGTCCGATCATCAATGCGACAGATTCGCAAAGAGACGCAGCGTCGGCGCGATCCTCAACCGCAACCTCGCAGTGCCAATTCAGACACGACGACGCGACGCCTGTTAACTTCGCCTCGTCGATATCGTCAGGAAACGCCTGCTTGCATGCTGGTGGCCCATCCGAGGCGCAACACCGCAACGACCAAGGATATACAGCGCTCCACGGCAATGCACACGCCCAGCAAGACCAGGAGAACACTCCAGCCGAATCTGCATCGGCGAGCCGCGGCTTGCGAGGCTGGAAGGCAGCCCAGCTCAGCTCGATCAAGGAAAAATTTGCGCGCATACGCCAACGATCCACGTCCACCCCACCCATCCCCTCCATGCCGTTGCTTTAGACCCCGACACACGCTTAACCATCTAGACAGAATCGAATAATTCGTGCTTGCGCTTTACGACCATCGAAGAGTGTCGAACGAGGGGTTGTGGGATGCTAGAGACTTGGACGCAGATGCTGGTGGTGACCAATGAGGCCTTCGAGGAGGCCGGCGACGAGATCCGCCTGGGCCTGGGCCGAGCATGCGCCGACGTCGTTCGCTGAGGTGGGAGGTGCTTGCTGCGCGACGCCGAGTGCAGGCAGGGTGGACGACGGCCAGAGATCGGTCAGTGTCAGTTCGCCTACTGGCACCACGGCGTTGCTGGGCCAGGAGTGGGCAGGCGAGCCCAAGCTAGCATTGATAGAGGCGTGCGTCGAAGCGTGCGCTGGCATGCAAGCTTCAACGGTCTCGGCTGTGGGATCTGTTGCGTCGGACTGCTCGGTGCGGACTCGTTTGGCGGTGGATTCGTCGAGTACCTGCACGTACGACGACCGTTTCCTGTCTTGGTCCGGTGCGATCTGGAACGCTGCTCGAATGTGCGAACACAGCAAGTCGAGATCATCAACCATCTCCTTTGCGCCCTCTATGATCTCGGCCGATCGGCGAATGCCGGTCAAAGTGGCCTCTACCTCGGCCACGATCCTGGCCGCAGCTGAAGCCGGCTCGTGCACCATCCTCTTGAGTACAAACGCTGCTGCCATGGTGTAGCACTGCAAATGGAGCGCAAGCCACGGACTTGGTGGTGGGAATCGCAGAACTGTGTCGGATGCGCGCAGTGTGTGCATCGCCAGCTGCATGCATCGAGTCGCATCCTGCTCGCCACCAGCCTGGTCTTGACTGTGCATTAGCGCGAGGTGCAACCGCAGCCGGGCGTGCTGCAGCGACACGAAGGCGATACAACTAGCAGCTGCCGAAATCGGCTCACTTTGCGCACCGGGCGACGATCGGAAGGAGAGCGGAAGTCGATCGTACCACGATTCCAACAGGCTCTCCTGCTCCACCACCCTCTGCTTTGCTACCGTCTCGCCCGGCGGAGAGGAGACGAGTTCGACCATCGTGCGGCCGACTGATCCGGTGGTACTGCACAGCGAGGCCAGCTCGGCAAGTTCACTTGCAAGATCAGCGGGGCTGCTGCCTTGAGCGAGCTCGCTCGGGAGATGCCATACCGGTCCGATCCGACTCTGCAGACCATCCACCAGCATCTGCAGCACAGGAATCAGCCGCAGCACGCCGGCCACGCCTTGCTGGCTTTCGTCGCAGCTTGGCTGTGCCAAGGCAGATGTTAGGCTATACACGTGGTCGATGTGTCTGCGCGCATTGTCTGCCTCTCCACGTGCAGCAGCAGCATATGCTAGCAGGGTCAACGCCTGCAGACCGTGTAGCTGTCGAGTTGATGTGGTGGTGGGCTCGGCGAAGAAGCTCGTCCACAGTCGAGCTTGCGCATCGTATTGAGCCGATGAGCCGTATGTGTTGAGGTTCTCGGTGCACGCCGGCATCGCGGCTTGCGACGCGCACGACATGATCGCGTATACAAGCGCCACTGCCTCGGCGTCCAACACGCTCGGCAGGGGCGAGGAGGACGACACACGGTCCCAGGCGCTCTGCGCCTCGGCCAGCGAGACGGCGGGGAAGAACGGGTGCACGCGGAGGGCGTAGCACTCGAGCAGCGCGAAGAATTTGGCGCCCTCCGGTAGCGGAAGTAGCGTTAAAGCTTGCGGTGCCTCGTCCTTTGTCTTGCTTCGAGACGTTGGTAGTAGTAGCTGTCTGCTGGGATGCAGAACTTGGACCGCCGCACTTGTTTGAGCGATGAGGTGCGTAGCGGAAAGCATGGGTAGTGCGACCGCATCTGACTCGGTCTGGCTCGGGACTGCAAGTTGCGCCAAGGCCGAAGCTGTCTTCCACGTCGGTCTCGAGTCAAAAGCCTGGCCATCGGGCGCATCTGTCTGGCCGAGTGCACGACGGCAGTGCGGATGGCAGCGGTGCTGGAGCATCACCGACCAGGCGTGTTCGAGTTTGGCGAGTCTTAGCTCGAGCGACTCGACGTAGCGCCTGCTGTAGGCGGAGCGGTCCTTGACGTCGACGTAGATGCACTCCTCGGCAAACGAGATGCAGTGGCTGCACGGTTTCTGGCCGTTGCACTTGACTTTCTTGCGGCGACACACCTCGCAGGCGCGCACCACACGCTTGCGGATCGACCCCACCGCACACGCGTGAGCCGCGGCTCCAGCCGCACTGGGCGACTGCGACACGGACGCACCGGCAACGAGCGAGCGCGGCGACGACGGTGAAGAGTCGCTCCAGTTCGAGGGAGACTGCGTCGTCAGAGATCGCATACACATGGTGGTGAAAAGTTGTGGGGCGTGGTAAAAAGTTCCACTTCCGAAACAGGCCTGGCTCTTTTATCTGGACCCCACTTGACGCTGCGAGGGTAAAGAACGATGCAGCAACGACAACGCGCGTTGCAGACGACCTCCGACATGGCGTAGTGCAGCATGAGCCCTTGCGACGGAAGCGAGATAAAGCGTACCGCACTGCCGCCATTGCCGCGCGCGCGCGCAGCGCAAGACCGAAGCTGCGCCTAAAAGACTTCATATGCGTGCAGATGACGGGGTCCCAATTCAGCGGTCCGTCGGCGCGTACCGCCTGCTTGGTCCTCTCTCCAGCTTCCGCACGAGCATGATCGCCGAAACCCTGCCGCGAGAAAACACGCCCAGAACGTTGCTCGCTTCTCGATTCACCCTTGAGTGTGTTACCCCCTTGCGCCAAGAAGATCGGACACCCACCATGGGTATGGCTGCTCGACCGAGGTCAGCCCGAGCTCGCCACTTACTGAGAGATGACGCCAAGACCGAGGAGGCTACGATCGCTAAAGCCGCCCCACGTTCCCGCCCTGCATGAGGTCACGTCACGATGGCCTTTGTTCGGCTGATGACCTGCATGAGGGGCATACCGTGTTGCCGTCCAATCTCGGCACGAGCTGCTGGCACCGCGTAAGAGCGCCGCCCTGACGCAAGCGTCCGACAGCACGCTGTGGCAATTACGAATGGGAAGCGCTACGGTTCCTGAACGCTCACCACCTTGCGCATTTCTGGTGCACGCTTCTGGTGGTGGTTGATGAGTGGCTCGACGATAACATCAAGCTCCACGCGGCCGATGCAGGCGTGTCCGACGGAAGGACGACGTGCGAAGTCGACGTCGCGCCTCATCTGAGCAGATCCATGCTTCACATGGATCTGGAACCGTGCTGGCTGCCAGTACGATTAGCATCACAGTTGGGTTCAGACCCACCGTGCTACAGGCACCCTTACATGCACAGCTGCGATCGATCTGGCCTTGCACTGCGCACTGCGGGCACTTTTGCAGCGTCATGAGCCCGGCCATACTCAAGCTCGAGTGGTGTCAAGCTCAGAGAGGGGGGGGGGGGGGGGGGGACCTAAGATGAACGCTGAATGCTGAGCAGACGTGGTGTGGCGATCGGACAGATGCGGTCCGCACCCACTCGGCATTCTCACTCGGCAGCGTTGCGCACGGGTTCGGGGTTCCTAAGACACATGTTGGATTGGATGAATGAGGCTAAAATGCTGGGTAAAAATACAAGATGCATGACGACGAAAGAGGAAGACTGGAAGGTGACAAGATCAGAGTTCCTCGATCTGCAGGTCTTCATCATCGCTATCTACGGGCTCTTCGGCACCGACGTCTTCTGCGGTTGCGTCGGCATCGTCCTCGAGGTCCTTGGCGGTGGCAGCCGACTCGTCTCGCTTGAGGATGTTGACCAACCTCAGCACGGACTCGGCGATCTTTTCGTCGGCTTCCACCAGGTGTGCTGAGCGCACCACCACATACGCGCCGCGCGCACGCAGACACTGACGGCCGTACACGTTGGTGCAGAGCAGCAGCAGCGACTCGACGAGCATCAGACGCAGCGCCGGATCCTTTTCGCGCCTCTTGTCCTCCGGCAGCATCTGACACTCCTCCGGCAGCTCCTCCTGATCCTCCAGATCCACCTCGGCCAGCTCCTTGCCGTCACACAGCGGCAGCAGCAGGTTCGGCAGAATGTCCACCGACGAGGGCGGACGTGTGGTGGCGCGCAGCGCACCAGCCAGCATCTCGTCCTCCCCCTCGCGCGCCGGCGGCGGTGCCACGAGCAGCTTGTGCGCCGACTTCACGAAGAGCACGTTCCTGCGGGCGAAAACGACAAAGCAAGTGCGGTCAGTCTCGGCGTGTTCGTGCGCGATGATGATGTAAGGCGAGAGGAAGCGCTAGGAAGGACTCACTTGAGCGTGCTGATCACGCCTCCGCGGCGGATGAGGTTGGGATGTTCGGTAAAGGCCATGATGCGAGCCACGGGATATTCGGTAGCAGCCGGGATGGAGCCCTGTTCATCGACGCCACGGGCAAGCGCGGCCTGTGCGGTCGCGGATGCGGCTGCCGAGGAGGCCGAGAGTGGCGAGACGAACCAGTCTCGTCCACGCGGCAGCACAGTGACGTTGGCAAAGACACTCGCAAGAAAGTTGCAGTTGGTCTTGCGCTTGATCCTCGGCCTGCCGTCCGGGCCGCGTTCGATCTTTTCGGGCTCCTTGTCCTTGTCCGCCTGGGCCTTGGTTGCGGCATCCTTTGCACGCTGCTTCATGGCCTCGAGGTCGCTGCCCTGCGAGGCGACGGTGGCGCCCTCTTCAAAGGCGTCGAGCAGGCGTGCCATGGCGGGCACCTTTTCGTCCATCTTCTTGGCCTGCTCTGCGACTTTGGTGGCGTACTCCTGTGCCTTGGCCTTCTTGGCCGCGTAATCGGGGTCGTTGGGCTCGACGTCCATGCCGTTGAGCGCACCCTCCATCTCTTCGGACGCCATGAAGCTGTAGAAGGGACGAGCCTGCACCTGGAGATCCAAGAGGATGGCGCAGATGGACTCGAGCTTGGTGAGGTTGGAGAGCAGCATGCACGCCAGGTCGGCGAGCAGCGAGACGGGTTCGGCGATGTAGCGCACGAGGAACTCGAGGAAGGCCTTGTCACCGATCTTGCGAGCGAGCACGAGGCTGTCCGAGATGTTGATGAGTGCGCTGAAAGCATCGTGGGCGGTGATGGGCTGGTCCTGGCAGAGGCGCTTGAGGTCCTCGACCGTGTCTACCTCCTTGCCGTCGCGGCCGAGGAGGGGCGAGCCGTCTCGGTTCTTGTGCTTGGAGATGAGCAGCGAGCGATGCGGACTGTCCTTGGCGCTGAAGCCGACGATGTTGGAGAGCGCGACCTGGCGGACCTGGGCGTTGGAGTCCGAGAGGAAGGTGAGCACCTCGAGCTCTGGTGGCGGCGTCGGTATCGATGGCATGGCTGTGCGTGTGTGTCGAGGGAGGTCGTGGTTGATAGGAAGGACGTGCGAAGGCAGGAACAGCTGCTCCACTTTGTGATGAGCGGGAATAAAAACTTGAAGATTTAATCGACCGCGAATTTCGCCGGACTTTATTTTTTTTATGCAGTAATCCTGCTGCTGCTCTGCTTTTCCTCGACCTTCCAACATGCTGAGGTGGGATATCGGGAGTATTCGCCATCGGGGTGCCACTTCGGCCCGATCCAGCAACCTTTTAGGCTCGAGTTGAATGCCGGCGAGCAAAGACACGCTTGGACCACAGCACAGTGGACCAACCAAGGCAGCAGAGGTGCACCGCCCACATCTCCCACAGCATCTTTCACACGGATCACCGCCCACCCGCACTCTTGTAACCGCACCATCACCACTTGGAACTGGGCTCGCCGGTGAGCTCCGGTATCGGTGTTGAAGGAGCAACGCCATGTTCTCCAACCTGATCAGCAGCCGCAAGGGCTCGGGCGATCGCAGCAATGCCTCCGGGTCGGCCAACCATCGTCTTTCTGGAACAAGTCAGCCCGTCACAGCAGAGCGCATCCGCCATCCGCAGCACGTGTATGCACAGGACGGCTCCAGCTCGCCCTCCTACGAATCCAGCCCGCACGGCTCGTCATACATGTCCCGAAAGGACAGCGCTGGATCCACCTCGGCCGCCTCAGGGTGGAACAGTCCGGGCGGCGCACCCACATACTCGCGCTCGCCAGCACAGCTGCCCGAAGAGATGCGTGCGCGCGAGAAGCAACGACAGGCGGAGCGAGAGCGCCAACTTCAACGGCGCGAGCGCCAGTCGAGCCAGTCGTCGATCAACACACCTGCTACCGCAGCCCCAGCCGTCGCCTCGACGCTGGCGCACGACTCGCCCGCCAAGTACTCTTCGAGCCACATGGAGTCGTCCGTCACGCGGCTGCTGGTGGCCACCAAGATGCTGCTCGAATCGCTCACCAAGTGGTCCGTCGGCCAGCGCAGCGAGGAGGACGTCTCGGACATCTACGTGCGCCTCGGCAACGACTTCAACTCGGCCAAGCTTGCCTTTGGCTCGTACGGCATCGACATGAGCGACCTCAGCTCCGTGCCCGACGATCTGCGCGACTGCTTGGAACGCTGCCTCTCCGAGGAGGCCTCGCCCGCCGTGCTCGAGGTCCATCTGCCACGCATCCGTGAGATCATCATCAACCTCCTCCAGGGCCTCAAGATGAAGCAGGCCGAATACAAGCAGTTCCTCGTGCAGCAGCGCGCCGTCAAGGAAGCACGCCGCTCCAGCGTCCTCGGCGACGTCCAGACCACATCCACTCCTCCTGCGGCTCGACAGCCACAGCCGCAGCCGCAACCATCGAGCCGCGTGCTGGGCCCCCGCGCCTCGAGACAAGGTGTCAGTGAAGGAGGCTTTGCTGCTGTCTCAGACTCCCACGCCGCCGCCGCCTCTTCTGCAAGCTCCCTTCAACGGCCCGAGTCTCTTCAGCGTGCGAGCTCTGCCGGCGCAGCACTGCATTCGGATCGAACCTCGCAGCCCGCAGCTCCCGACGATGCAGCCGATGCGTCGAGCACCGCAGCAGCCGTTCGCAGCAACAGCAGCATCGTTCGTCCGCCCAGTCGAGTCTCTCGCACCGCCAGCGAGCGCACGGCAGACAAGCGCGGCAGTGAGCAGCACTCACCCGCACCTCCTCAGCCTGCCACACTCGCCTCGTCGGACGCTTCGGAAACCGACTCGGGTCAAGTGACGCCGCGCATGCCCAGCGTCGAGCGTCACACCCTTGTCGATGATGGAGCCGTCGCCCCGCCGGTCGCAGCTGAATCCGACGACGAACAGGAGAATCTGACAGATGAGCCCACCGCACCAGTCAGCATGACGCCGCAACGTCTCAGCACACGCTCTCCCCGCCACACGCCCAAATCTTCCGTCGACGCCGAGGACTACACCGACCACGATCCCAGCCTGCGCGCGCTCAAGAACCGCGACGCGCTCGAACGCCGTGCGAGCAAGCGCTTCAGCGCCTACACCTTCAACAAGATGGGCATTGGTCAGAGCTACAGCCAGGGTCTCAGCATGAACATCTTCCCTCCCTCCTCCACCGGCGGCAACGGCAGCCCGCTCGCCGAGCGCAAGCCGTCCGAGCGTCGTGGCAGCGGCGCACGCCGCGTCGTCCGTCCGCCGCTGCCCGAGTCGAGTCCTGCGCTCGAGGCCGCGGGTCTCTCGAGTCCTTCCACCTTTACGCGCACCGCCGACTACTTTGGCTCGGCCAGCGCAAGCGGCAGCAGCAACGGCGCAGGGGCTGGCGATGGACGTGCGATGCCTCGATCCAGGAGCGCCGCCACTGTCGACAGCAAGTTCGAGTCGATCGAGGAGGTCAAGACGCCCACCTCATCCACCTTCAGCCGCGACGGCCGCAGCCCTTCGCCCGAGCCCCGCACCAAAGATGCAGAGCCGACTTCCAGCTCGGCGACGGCGCGTGCATCGGTGCAGTCGAGGGACCTCCTCTCGCCCACCCCGCCGGGCGGGCGTGTCACTTCGCACGCCGCCAGCTCGACCGAATCGCTACCCTTTGTCGATGCTCAGCCGCCCGCCTCGGACGCTGGCGATGTTGGCGAGGCCCACCCGACCGCCGCCAAGCCCGGCTCGCTCGACTCGAAGGCGCTCGGCGCATCGACCAACGCAGTGCCCTCCACGCCACGCAGTCGGGCGATTCAGGCCTCGCCGGATGCGCTCAACGTCTTTTTGCAGCTCGGCCGTCAGACGCGCAAGGCTGTGATCGAGATGGATCGCACCAACCCAATCACCCGCGGTATCAGCGTTGCGCGTCTCCGCATGCTCTTCATCGACCGCTTTGCCTACTCGCCTGGCATGGACGACTTCCCCACCATCTACCTCAAGGACCCCGCGAGCGGCGTCACGTACGAGCTAGAGGACCTTGCCGATGTTCAGGAGGGCAGCCTGCTCACGCTCAACATCGAGCCTTTAGACCAGGTCAAGCAGCACCTCGACCTGTCGCTCGGCACCATCTCGCGCGAGATCCGCGAGCTTAAGGCGGCGCTGGCCGAGCGTGAGCGCGACGCGCGTCGCATGTCGCACGGCTTTGTTGGCAACGACAATCTGCTCGCCGTCACGCCGGCGCACGCGACGCCGACCAAGATCAGCGACTCGCAGTTCCAAGCGGCCGGGCAGCGTGTTGCACAGCTCAAGCGCGCCAACACGCGCGCGGCGGGAGCGCAGCACGAGGAGTCCGGCGCGCCGCCGCCGCTGCAGAGCCCCTCGGCGGCATCGCCCACGTCGTCGGCCATGGCAGGCTCGCGCATCGCCCACGAGCTCAAGGTGCAGTTCGACGAGCTGCAGAACCTTCGTCGCGAATTCGCCATCACGCGCCAGCTGCAGACGGACTTCGAGGGCGATGTCAAGTCGATCCTGACCACGGTGCGCGAGCAGGCGGGGGCGGTGCGTGCGATCGCCTCGACCAAGGTGGCTGCCGAGCGCAACTTTATCGTGGCGGGCAAGTCGCGCCTGGACACGCAGTCTCAGGATCTGCTGACGCTCATCGAGGATCTGCAGGATACGGTGGACGATCTGCGTGTGGATGTGATCCAGCGCGGCGTCAAGCCCAAGCCGGTGCTGGTCAAGCAGATCGTCGACGACGTGGAGCGCGCTACCAACGGCCTGGTGGAGCTCGAGGAGTATGTGCAGACGGTCAAGCCGAGCTGGAAAAAGACGTGGGAGTCGGAGCTGCAGAACATTGTCGACGAGCAGGAGTTTCTCAACCACGAAGAGGGGCTGCTCTCGGATCTGCGCGATGACCTCGGTGCGCTGCGCGAGGTGTTTAGCAACATCCAGCAGGTGGTCAAGTTGCGCGGTGGGTCGGGCAAGGGGGGCAAGTACATCCCTCCCTTGCCCGAGGACGGCCACGAGGGTCTGTCGACGGTCATGATGGAGGTCAAGTCGCAGGCGGTGAACCACGAGAAGCGCCTGCGCGCGCTGCAGGCGGTGGAGCGCCAGCGCCAGAAGGACATGCTCGCCTCCAAGGCCAACGACGAGTTCAGCGAGGAGCTGGCCGGGTTTGTGGACAAGAAGGTGCTGCGCAAGACGGGCGGCGTGCTGGAGGCCGAGCGTGTGCGTCAGAAGAGGGACCACGCTACCTGGAAGGCCATGTTTGGCGGCGGTGGGCCAGGCGGCATCCCCATGGCGCCGAGCGCGAGCGGTGGCGCCGAGGCCAAACCCAAGAAGCTCATACTCGGCGCCAAGAAGGCGGCGGATGCGGCCAAGCAGCAGCTTTCTGGCTCGAAGCACACTGCTGGTACCTCCGAGGAAGCTGCCGTCTAAGATCATAATCTCACTAGCATCCACAGCTGGACGCTCGTTTGTTGGAGTCGCCTTTCTTCGGCCCCGTTCCCGAATCCATGCCATTCTGACTAGACATTCTGTCGTTCTGCTGTGCTGAGCTGGGATTGAGATTCGTGACGGGAAAAGAGAAGTGAGGAGCCGATCTTTCAATAGCCTTCCAGATCCAGCGCTTCGAGCGCGAGATCATCTTCGTCCTCATCATCCTCTTCCTCTTCCTCTTCTTCCTCTTCCTCCTCCTCTTCTTCTTCCTCCTCTTCATCCTCCTCCTCCTCTTCACTCGTCTCTTGATCCTCTCCATCGGCTGCATGCTCGCCGTCGTCGGACTCGTCGTCATTGTCGTTTCCAAGGCTGCGTCCTTCATCGATGCTTTCCCGCGCGGTGTCCGAGTCAGGCCGCAGAGATACTTGCGCGGCGCTATCCTGCTCTTCGCTGGATGCAGCGCTGGCATCCTCTGTGCGCAATCCACCAACGAAAGCATTTTTTCTCCGCTCTTCCATTGCATTTGAAGGCCCGACGAACGGATCGTCGGGATCTGAAGCCAAGATCCAGGCGGATGGCTGCATGACAGCGCGGCCGGCATGTGCGGTGGGATCGTGCTTGGTCGCTGTGGCGCTTGCCTTTGTCGGAGTCTGTTCGCCCTCGACATCGTGTGCATCCAGCTCGACTGCGCGCTGGCGTCGCTTCTCGAGCGGAACCACCACGCGGGACCCCGGAATGCCACCCCTGTATCCTGGCGCGGCGGTTCGACGTCCGATGCTCGAGACCAGATCACCCTCGTGGTCCGTAATCTCGTCGTCGTGGTGAAAGACTGTACCGGCGATGCCGATGTTGAAGTTGCTCGATGTGGTGGGACGAGCGCGTGGCGTGCTGACGTCGAGGTCGTCGTTGTGCGCTGTGGCGAGCGGCGGCTTGGTCTCGATCGAGAGCGAGCCCGAGTCGGTCGAGGACGAGGCCGTATGCAAGGAAAGCGGCTGATCCGCGAGTCTCGGCATGACCGTGTCCGAACGTCCAGGACGCACAGGCGAGCCATCGGAAGATGGATAGACGCTCGGCACAGCATCGTCGAGCAATTGATCTTCGAGGAAGGCCGCAACGGAAGGCAGCTGGCTCTCGGACAACCCCACAGCAGCGCTTGCTGGACTGGGACTGAGGAGCGAAGCGTTCCTTCGTGTGGATCCCGCCTGGTCTGGCGCCAGCGAGGTGGAGCGCGATGCGAGTGGATGCGAGCCGGCGGTGCTGCTTGCAGTGGGAGGTCGACCTGCGCGACTGGAAGGCCTCGAATGCGGCGGAGTGCGCAAGCTGGCGATGCTGTTGTACGACGAGGTGCGCGAGTGTGCCTGCAGTGGACGCGAAGGTGTTGTTGGCCGATGCACACCCGAAGAAGGGGTCGCCGAGACAGCTACGGACACCGACGGGGGAGAAGGCTCGGCGGGCAAGTCTGGGTCCGTGTCAAAGTGGAGCTTGAGCGTGGGATGATGGATGGGAAGCTGCCTTTCGCGCCGTAAGGATGCGATGGCGCGTTGCTGAGGCACTGCTCTGGCAGAAGAGACAGCCAAAGTGTCGGACGATGCGGAGGATATGGGCGCGTGCGAGGGACTCTTGGCCATCTGCGAATCGGCTCCATTGGATGCATCCTGAGAGCTGCTGCCGTTGGAGAGGCCGTTGTGATGCGAGCTGGGTGCCCATGCATACGGATCGGCCAGGACGGAGAGCGGGTTGGGCGCAGGCCATAGCCAGGACGGGATGTGGTTGCGGGGCGGCAGACGCACGCCGTCAGGCTGGCCGAACTTGGTGAGAAAGGACGACAGATGCGAGGGCACTTCGGTCCACTCGGACGAGCTGGAATCGCGCAGCGCGCGCCCAAGCTCGGCGAGGATGGCTGGTGTCGACCACGCCTGCACCTTGCGCATGCACGCGACGAGCGTGCTCGTCACCTCTACGCCGTCGAGGCAGTGCACGTAGATCGGATGGTTGCGCCGATCGAGCAGCACCGAGAGCGCACGCGCTGCACCTTCACGCGTGAGGCCGCCGCTCTCGTCTTTGGGCTTTTCGCACCGCACATGGACAAGCTGGATGCCGAGCTGCGACGCTTTTTCGGCCACGACGGATGACGACGTCGAGGCAGATTGTGACGGCGAGGACCACTTCAATATGGCGGCATCGTTGTCCAATGGCCTGGGCGTCAAGCTGAGCACGGTGCGGAGATGCAGCCGCGAGAGAAAGTAGAGGTTGCGCGCCTTGGGGTACGCGCCTCGATAGACCGATTCGCGGTGATGCGGATGGCTGCGAGGGTCGTCCGGTCCGGCATCGGGTACAGATGTCGAGGGCCTATCGTTGCCGGAAAAGGCGACGGTCGAGAAGCGCAACGGCGGGGTGAGCGGCTTGAGCGACATGACGGCCGAGCATGCCCCGCAGGCGTGCGGTCGAGTCTTCCAGACTCGGTGGTACACGGTCGCTAGGCGAGGCTGGAGTACGATCTAGCGTTGGCGTTCCATCTCGGTATCGATGGTCCTAGTGCAGTATGTAGGCGAGCGGAGGATATGGATGACGAACGACCAGGAGGAAGGACAGAATCGGCGCTTGACAGGGTCCAAAAGCGGATCATCATCCCACTCTTCATGTGGAGAGGAATTTCGCCGGTTTCAGAGTGTTAGACCCGCGTCCAAGAGGTTGCTGAGCCGGTCGAGACCAACACCCAACAACCAACACAGAACTCGGCGCATCTGCCAACCTTTCTTCCTTTCGACGTCACCTGCGATTCGCCCGCGACCTGCCTACTCTTCACCATCATGTGGCGAAGAGGCTCCGAAGCGCCGATGGACACATCCCCTCCGGGCCCACGGCAGCGTAAGTACTTGGCTGCCTCGCACTTGGCTGCCTCGCACACGAATGCATGCATCAAAGTCCATGTTGAAACTGATACTCACCCTCGCTCTTGTCACATTCAGCGAGCATCTTCGATAGCAACGGCTCGAGCGGCTGGACAGCAGGTCAACACACCAATGCAGTGCAGACCATGGACACGGACATGGCCGACGTGGAAATGTCGAGCCTCACACCGCCTTCTCACAAGTTTGGCGATTCGCGACGCCACTTGGCAGATGCAGGCCAAGCGCTGGCCGACGACTCGATGACCGATGCTGCTGATGCTGCTGCGGCACGCAGTCACTCTTCGAAAGCATCAAGATCGGACGCAGCTGCGCAGAATTCGCCATTGGCGTCCACTTCGCAGCACGTGCGTCGCAAACGCAGCGTGCTCAGCAGGAAGGGAAAGCGCCTGGCGCATCTGCAGAGCAGGGATCTCGTGGCCTCGTCGCGCAGCTTTGGATCTCATCAGGACGACTTTGTCGATGATGGCGACAGCTATGGCACCGAGGCAGAAGACGACGACGACGAAGACGACGATGAGCAAGGCAGCGGAGGGTCGCGGCAGCGCGGGACGCCCAGTCGCATTCGCTCAATCACCAAGTATGCCGTCAACTACATCCTTCCCGGTGCGGTCTCGCCACTACCGCATGCGCAGGGCGCCGCATCCTCGGCTGCCTCGGGGCATCACATGGACAAGCCCGAGCTGCTGCTTGGGTATGCGCAACTCGTCTTCAACGCGAGCATCCTGTCGGCGTTCCTGTATCTGCTCTTCCACGTGGTTCGCACGGTGCAGAAGGACGTGGCGGAAAAGGTGCGCGCCTACGAGATGGACACGCTGTCCGAGATCACGGCCTGCGCTGCCGCCTACACGGCCAACCGATGCGGCACGGATCTGCAGGCGCCGGCGTTGGCGCATGCGTGCAGCAACTGGGAGCGCTGCTCGGCCCGCGATCCCGCCGTGGTGGGCACCGCGCGCGTCACCGCAGAGACCTTTGCCGAGATCCTCAACGGCTTTGTCGACTCGGTGAGCTGGAAGACCATGTTCTTTACGCTCATCTGCTTCTCCATGGTGGTGGGCGCTACCAACTCGTTCTTGTCTTTCTTTCGCATCAAGTCTCGCTCGCGCTCGCATCACGACACCAACTCGCAGCCAACGCAGCCACCGGTCGCAGCTTCAAGGCAAGCGGATCCACACGCCATTGCCGGTGCACCACAACAGGCAATTGGAGCCCATGCGAGCGGTGTGCCCCACTACTACCACTCGCCTCATCCCGACTTTGCCTCGTTGCCGCCTTACGCCTATGCCAACTGGCAGCAGCTGCCGCCTGCCACACCTTCTCGCCGACGTTCTCGTCCGGCTGCCTGACCGGACTCATCCTTTCTGCAACGACGCTTGATGAAAAACAGCACATCAAATCTCATTCACAGCTTGCAACAGGTCACCATGCTTTGTGCGTCCAAAGGTGTAGGACATGGCGAAAGGCTCACTTGCCCGGCTGGTTGGTAGCAGCGTGCTTGGCGTTTTCGACGGCCTGCAATGATAGCACCCACCAAGGTTCATCAGAATAGAAGTGGTCAGCATTTGCTCACTTTTTCGACAGCGGAACGACGATCGTGCTTACCTGCTCGATGTTGCCTGCACCGGGATGAGCGTCGCCCGCCTGGCCACTCTCGCTCGACTTGCTCTCGCCTTTGCCAAACACAGCACCGCGCTGCTCCTCGTCCGGCATGGCATGCGATTCCTTCCCTGGCGCCGACTGTCGATGCAGCGGGAACGGAAGCTATGGTCAGCACAGCTGCTCTCAGCCGCGGTCGATTGCGAGCGCAGTGCCGTTCTGCTCACCTGGCCCATGGGGTCGTTCTCGCGGCCCTGGAGGGGAGGAGACTCAGTTCCGCCTTGAGTCGACATGTTGTGCGTATATGCAGAGGTGGTGAGGACTTGCTTTTCTTGTTTCTTTTGCTTCAGAAGAGCTGCTGTGAGGGCGGAATTCACTCAGAAGATCGCCCAAGCGCTTGGACTATATATGGACGGAGCCGGCCAACGACGGCAGGCTTGCCACCAGCTCTCAGCAAGTACACACAGTCTATAGGCCCAACCGCCCATCTTCTGCGACAGAACAGGGCGGCAAGGCAGAGGCCAGGAAGCGTCTCCAAGCCGAGCAAGCACGGCGCACGGCTCAGGGTGACAGCGATGATTCAGCCCGGCAAAGGTGATTCAGCGCCGGTGCGGCGCGCGCGCTCATCGTGGAGGTGTTGGTGTTGGGTGATTGGGCGCGATGAGTGATGGTGTTAGATTGATCATGCGGCAATGGTGCGTCGGAAGCTCTTCGTCATGCATGAGCCCGTGATTCACGAATCCTCCGATCCACAGCACCGCAGCACCGCAGCACCGCAGCATCATAGACCACCACCACCAAGGCGCCATCATCCGCCGCTCGCAGCATCCCGAGGCCATCTGTGTACGGCGCGTCTAGGTGCCGTCGCTCCCTGGCTGGACCCGCTTCACCATCGACGACGTCGCGGCAACCTCGCGGGCTGATCTGGCCGCTATAGTCAGCGTCAGGTACTGTGCAGCACGATGGCGGTGCGACCGGCGCTCTTTGCGCAGGCACGGCTAGCATGCTGTCTCGACGCCCCATCAACCTCGACACTCGCAGCAAAGGTCAGGCTCGCTTCGAGCAATATCCTCGCTCCAAGGCATGCGTGGCCTGGCCGCTTCCGG
The DNA here is from genome assembly GCF_000747765.1 of Moesziomyces antarcticus. Classification (NCBI taxonomy): domain Eukaryota; kingdom Fungi; phylum Basidiomycota; class Ustilaginomycetes; order Ustilaginales; family Ustilaginaceae; genus Moesziomyces; species Moesziomyces antarcticus. The sequence continues at coordinate 48,171 of NW_014639007.1, read as the reverse complement.
ACGTATGCCACCACGCCGTCGGGAGTCAAGACTACGTACCCGAGCTCAGCGCCACCCGCCGACGAGAACAGCAACCACCACTCGGCCTCCAAGCTCGGCACGGAGCGCGACCAGGGCTACCTCGCCTTTACCAAGTCGAGCCTCTTCAAGCTCACGCTGCCGCTCAAACCACCCAGCTCCGACCCGCTCTCGCCCTCCTCCAAACGCTCCTCTGCCAAAGCACGCGCGCAACGGCAAGACGACCAAGACGACTCGCCGGACTCAGCCGAGCGCGAGAGCGTTTCGAACCAGTCGTGGGAAGAGGCGGCCGAGACTCCCGGTCCACCCGTGTCGCAGGTCAATCATCGCGCACACACCAACCTCCACGGCCCTGAAAACGGCGAGCCCTCCGATGTCGAGGCGGACGAATACGATGCAGATGCACCCGCTCATAGCGTCGTCTTCCTGCTTCACAGTGCGCAGCCGCTCAGCTACATCGCCAACCTCATCCGAGCCGAAGGACCGAGTCCGGAGCCTAGTCGGTTCCAGCTCGAGCAGCAGCGGCAGCATCCAACCGCGGAGAACGGACAAAACGCCGCCACCAGCAACAAGGACAAGGTGAGCATCCCCACGGGGCCGCCTTCGTCGCCCGAGCGCAAGGACAAGCGTCTGAAGCTGTCGAAAGAACAGCTCGAGATGCGCGAGATGCTGCTGCGCCAGGGATTCCTCGATCCGCTCGGCGATCCGCCCATCTCGTTCCACACGCGTGCGGCCGACGGCAAGCGCTGGTCTCCCGCCACGGGCATTGGCGACTTTTTGCGCGATGCGGCGCGCATCGGCTCTTTTGTGATCCGCATCGACGAGCGCAACGTCTTTGTGACGGTGCCGTCGTTCGAGGACCGCACGCGCTTCCTGCGCGCCAGCCTGTACGCCAAGACGGGGCAGATCGAGCAGCTGGCCAAGCTCAAGGCCGAGTGCGACCGCATCGCGCACTCGGGCACCAAGCGGCTCTCGTTTGCCGGCGTCGGCATCCTCGGCGCGTGGTGGGGCTCGGTGGCATTCCTCACCTTCTTCACCGAGCTCGGCTGGGACGTCATGGAGCCCGTCACCTACCTCACGGGTCTCGGCACCATCCTCGGCGGCTATATCTGGTTCCTCATCCACAATCGCGAGGTGTCGTACCGCGCGGTGCTCAACGAGACCACCTCGCGTCGCCAGCAGAAGCTCTACATCGAAAAGGGCTTCAACGTGGAGCGCTACCAGGAGCTCATCGAGGACGTCAAGGACCTGCGCAGGACCATCAAAAAGGTCGCCGAGGACTATGATCTTGAGTGGGACCAGGGCGAGACCAAGGCGGGCAAGCAGAACAAGCACGCACTCAAGATCATCCGTCGCCACGAGGCTGCCACCTTCCGTGCGTCCAAATCGGATCCAAAGCAGGACGAGCAGGACGGCGATAAGGACGATGCCGATGGGGGAGAGCGTGCTGGCTCGAGCTCGCACGAGGCCGAAGACAAGGATGGCGACGGTCAGCCGGACCATGTGCAGGCGGGCAACTCCAAGCTCAGGCCCAAGAAGAAAAAGATGAGCGACGAGTCGTCCGCCCGCCGGTTTTCCACCTGGGCGGCAGCGTCGTCGTCGCGCACCTCGGCCTCGGTGAGGCACTACAGCACCCAGTCTGGCGCACCAAGACCAGGTGGTACCTCGAAGGCGGACGCGCGCGCCGTTGCAACACCGACAAGCACTGGCGCCAAGGCTTCGCTCGGCAGCGCGACTGATGCGGCTGCAAAACCGTTCAGCCTTGCGCCGTACCTTGCGCTGAGCCGGATCGACAAGCCGATCGGCACGTGGCTGCTGTACTGGCCGTGTGCATGGTCGATTGTGCTAGCCTCGCACACGCTCGGACTTGCCTTGTCCACACCGCTATTCTACACGCTGCTGTTTGGCGTGGGTGCGGTGGTGATGCGCGGCGCCGGATGTACAATCAACGACATGTGGGACGTCAAGATGGATCGGCAGGTGGAGCGCACCAAGACGCGCCCGCTCGCGGCGGGCGAGATTACGCAGTTTGAGGCGCTCTGCTTTCTCGGCGTCCAGCTGAGTGCCGGACTGGCGGTGCTGGTGAATCTGAATGCGTACAGCATCGTGCTCGGCGCGAGCTCGTTGGGGGTGGTGGTGCTGTATCCGCTCATGAAGCGCGTTACCTACTGGCCGCAGCTTGTGCTTGGATTTGCGTTCAACTGGGGCGCAATGTTGGGCTGGGCTGCCGTAGCAGGGGCTGTGGATTGGACCGTGGTGGTTCCGCTGTATGTGGGGTCGATCTGTTGGACGCTGGTGTACGATACGATCTATGCGCATCAGGATAAGAACGACGACGTGCATGCCGGCGTCAAGTCGACAGCGCTGCTGTTTGGCGAGCATACCAAACCGGTGCTGTCGGCGTTTTCGGCGGGAATGATTGGGTTGTTTGGATACAGCGCCTCGAAAGCCATTCCGCCAGCAGTGGGGTTGAGTGCAGCACAGGTGCTTGAACCCGCACGCGCCGCGTCCGTCGGCGACCTGGTTCTGCCTTCGTCCACACTGCAGACGCTCTCATCCTCGCCAGTGCTGGAGGCGCTTGCACACCACCATCCGTTTTTTAGTATCGCGCTGGCCGGTGCCGCGGGCCATCTGGCTTGGCAAATCGCAAGCGTACGACTCGACGATCGTCCCGACTGCTGGCGCAAGTTCTGCGCCAACACCACCCTCGGCTGGATCATCGTCGCGGGCCTCGTAGCTGACTATGCCGCCTGGCTCTACCTCGACGCCCGCCACCGCGACGGGGATACTCACACCGCAGCGAAACCAACGCAATAGACTCCTCACCAACAATGCACACAGTAGACTAGGCAGTGTTTTTCAACGTGCGTGCGATTCCCAAAGACGCAGCAGAGAGGACAAGTGATCGCGAAGCGGAACGGGGCTATGTGCTCTGACGCTTGGATGACGCGGTGTTCTCGGCGGCAAAGGCGGTGAAGAATCCGTCGCCCTGCTTCCACTCGGCAAATCCCTTTTGCAGGCGCACGCTCAGACTCTCAAACGAGTCGAGGGCGGGACGCACATCGAGCACGAATTCGGGCTCGTCCTTGTCCGGGTCGTCGGGGACGCTGTAGTAGTCGATGACGTATCGCACCTCCTTGCCGTTCTGGTCCGGTCGGCGCACCACCCAGTCGTGGCGGTCGAACGGCGGCTCGGAGCTGAACGTGCCGGGCATCACAGCTGACAACCAGCCAAACACGCGCGCCTTGGGCGTGAGCGTGCCCGGCTTGCCCTGAAAGCGCGCGAGCTCGGCGCGCGACGAGTCGGCGCCCGCGAGCTTCTCCCACTCGAGCACCTCGAGCCACGCCTGTTCGTTGAGAAAGTTGTGCACGAGCACCATGGTCTCGACGTGCTCCTCGGGCGTCTCCCACCCCTTGCGCACGAGCGCATTGTAGAACTGCTGCGGCGAAGGATACTCCCACTTGTCCGTCTGCTCCTCGGCGGGCGTGCTGCTGTCGTGCTTGACGGGACATGCGGATGGCGCGTCGTATGGAGATGCGCCCGGTGCGGCCGAGTTGCGAGAGCGCGGGATGGACGATACGACGCGCTCGGTGGAAAGCTCGGTCTTCTGCTCGGGCGCCTGGCTCTGGCCCAGCGAGGGCATCATGTTGAGCGGATTCAGCGTCGCCGACCATGGCTTGGATGTGGAGTCCGACGACGACGAAGACGATGATGACGGTGCCATGGAGCCACGCGGGGGAGCCTGTGCAGATTTGGACGCGAGGTAGGCGTCGCGATCCTCGTGCGGGATGGGGCACTGTCCACCGGACGAGGCGACCATCTTGGGATGCGACGGCTTGGGAGCGGGCTTGGGCGGCGATACGGGTGCAGCGGCTTCAGCACCAGATGGGCCACCACCGGCATGCATAGGGCAGCCAGGGGGAGGTGTCGAGGCGGAGGCCGACGACGAGCCTGGCTTGATCGAGTTGAGGATCTCATCGCGGTGCTGCGAGAGCTTGTACGCCATGAGCCCTGCGACGGCATGCTGGTTGTCGGCGTAGGGGTTGCGGTCCGAGGCCGCCTGAGCGCGGAGGGCTCGCACGATCTCTGCGGGGTTCATGTTGAGGGCGGGCGTAGGTGCGGGGTGAGGGGAAGAGATGGTGGTGGGGGGTTGGAGGGAGAAGTGGCAAGCGCAGACCCTGGGTCTTGGGCTTGGGTCTCGTGCACAGAGTGGAGGCGAGGATTCGAAATTCCTCCTCGCGAGGCGCTTCCGGGAAATTTTCGCAGCCACGCCTCAACTCTCGACCGCCCCGACTCCCGAGGCCGAGCAAACACGCGGCGTTCTGACAAAGCAGCCGGGCGTGGTTCGCAGATTCAACCTTGATGCCAGCATGGCACGCCGGCAACATCTGTTCCACTTCGATTTGCCGAGAAGAGATATCTCCTGCTCTTGCTTTCAGGACGATGCGAAAGGCTGCCGTTCAAAGGTGCGTCGGAGCAAATGTGTGTATGTTAGATCGAAGGCGTGATGAGATCGGGGGTATCGGTTGACCTTGATGTCAGATCAGCCAAGATTCGGGAGAGGGTCACCGACGACGCCGAGGTCGAGGAAGCTGCGTGCTCGGATGGGCCGATGACTGCGAACAGAGCGGGTGTGGTGGTTGCAGTGGCTGCCGAAAAGTGGAAAGCTGAAGGTGCAGCTGCACGTAAGGATCGAGGCTCCACTTCCGAGAAGACACGGCGCGAAGCGGTGATGCGCAGCGGAAATTGCGAGAGTCAAGGCTCCAAATCATGTGTCTCACTCCACTCTCATCTGGCTCGGTACAGCCGAGCGAAGCTGTTGCAACCGAAGCGGGCCCGCGTCCTCAGCGCGCAGCTCATCTTGCAGCCGCGTGTTTCGAGGTGGGTTTTCGACATCGTTCGTTTCGACGCTATCAGCACCTCTTTGTGCTTTACGGGGCTTGTGAAAGACGCAGAAGACGGCAGTCGGAAACAGACCGATACCAGTGACTGCTGGGGAGGGCATGACGATCGAGCCAGCCGAAGCATAACTTAGCTCCTGCAAGCCACTCAGGGCCGCGTCGGCAGCTGATAGCTTGGCACTCTTCACTCGCCCTCGTCCGTGCGTCATTGCGGCCGATGACAGCAGACAGGTGTAAGCTCTCCTTTCGACGCCCAAGGCTGCGGCTGAGCATCTGTCTGCCCTGGCCTGCGTTCGGATGAGCTTTCCGAAGCAACGAGCTCAAGGTTGAGCGGGCCCGAGCGCTTCTTCTTGGCTTGGCCCTGGCGCCTGGCCTTGTGCTTTCTCCCTCCTCTCGCCCTTTCCAGCCCTGGCTCAGCTGGGGTCCGCGCCGCGGATGTTTGGTTGTCACGCATTGCTCGTTGGGGTTCTGGGTCGATTGCGCGCCCAGTGAGCACGGCTTGCGAGCCTAGCTGTGATTTCTTTCTTTTTTTTTTTTTTTCCAACGCGCCCGTGATTTTTCCCGCCAACCGAGTCGGCAGAGCCGAGCTGAGGCTCACTCATGCGCCGGCCAAGCCTCCCCTTTGAGTGCGCGGTGTGGATTTGGGTCGACTGGCCCACCCAACGCTAGGCGAGCCTGTCGAGCTGCAGCTGCACCCCTCCTTTTGTCGGCTGCTGCTGCTGCTGTTGTTGCCGGCTGCTGCCGCCGCCTTCTGAACACGGACGGCCTCCTGTCTGCCAGATCTGGAGCTCGGCCCTGGCCCGACCCGCAACCTCGAGCTTGGACCCATCGCCCTCGCTGCTCGCCGCCCATCCTTCCCATCTGCCACCCTTCTCGTCGTCGCTGCACCCGCAACCGCACCCGCAACCGCACCCGCATCCGCAGTCACAATCACTTCAGAGACCGCCACCACCATCGATCATCTCCCACCATCATCCTCCGGACACGCGAGTAGGGCACATCGGCTCTTTTCCGCACACAACTCCATCGCACCATCAGCCCACGGCCTCTCCTTCATCTCCGCTTCCACCGTCACGATCCCTACGTGTCAATCTTCCTGCGCACCACGCTCTATCAACCACTGCGCAACACGCTCGCTCCGCTCCATCGTCTCCAAGCATGCTCCACGTAGCGACCATGCACCTCCAACGCTGAATGTCTGCATCCATCAGCACATCCCCGCACCCTCCGTGTAGCGGATCGGCAGGCCTGCATCGCAATCATGGCCACTGAATCCATGCCGCAAGGCGATCCTGCCACCACCACATCTGCGGCTACACCCTGCGAAGCTGCACAGCCGTCGCTCGACCGCCTGGCACCAACCGACACAAGCCCGCGCCGGAGTGGTGAGCCCGCCTCCAGCCCATTACACTCGGCCATGAATCTGGCTCTTGCGGGTCATGCTTCCGCGAATCCTGCTGCGCCCTCCTTGTCCGACGCCGTTCCCACATCGTCCTCCATCAACGCCTCCATGTCGCCACCTGCGCAGCTGTACAGCTCACCAGCGATGCCCTCCGACTCAAAGGATCTTGCCCAGCCAGTTCTCATCGGATCGAGCCCCGAGACCACCACACACCCCACCACACATGCAACCGCCACGTCAGCGCTGCTCAGTGTCGACGACGTTGCCAGCCGATCCGCTTCCGCATCGCCTTCCGTCGTTTCAGGCTCATCCACCCCCGCTCGATCCGCCATCAACGAACTCCAGCTCTACGCACAGCAGATACAACAACAGCTGCTCAATCAGCATATCCATCGTCAGCTCAATGCCGCCACGCCCTCGGCCACCTCATCGTCGCATCCACCGCCTCACACCCAATTGGCTTCCACCAGCGCCAGCACCTACAACTCACCTCCCGAATCCGGCCGCTCCTCACCCAACCCGCGCGCCTCGATCCGCTCCAATCGCCCCCCTCACGTCCTCGAGACCCATCGCCTCGACATTCAGACTCACACCAGCGGTCGTCGCATGGTCAATCAGTACCTCATCGAGGGCGAGCTCGGTCGCGGCGTTCACGGCAAGGTCCGTCTCGCCACCGACCTCGAGACTGGCGAACGAGTCGCCGTCAAGATCGTAGAGAGGGAGGCACGCAAGCGTCTCGGCGCCGGCCTCGGCCTGCTGGGTCGGAACAATCGCAACAGGGAGATGCTTCGCTCCTCTAGTCTCCACGTCGATCCTACTCCAAGCAACGCCATCGACCACGTCAACACCCAAGCCACGCCCAAAGATGCCACTCCCGAGACCGACTCTCCGCAGGATGACACCACCTCTGTCTCCACCACCGTCCGAGGTGTACCCAGCACTCCTTCGACCCAGTTTGCGCCATTGCCTCACCTGCCGCGCTCACCCTCGGCTTCAGCACTCGGTCTTCATGGAAAGCGTGCCCAGCCCGACTCGGATGCCGATCGCCGTCGCGAAAAGGAGCGCGAGCGAGCCCGAAAGGCGCTCATGTGGACCACAGATCAAAAAGTGCGTCGCGAGATCGCCATCATGAAAAAGTGCAGCCACGACAACGTCGTGCAGCTCAAGGAAGTCATCGACGATCCCCAAAGCAAAAAGATCTTCATGGTCCTCGAGTACATGGAAGGCGGCGAAATCGTCTGGAAGAACGATCAGGCCCAGCCCACTCTCACCGTCGACGAGGCGCGCAGCATCCTTCGAGACGTTGTCTGCGGTCTCGAGTATCTCCACTACCAGGGCATCATCCACCGCGACATCAAGCCCGCCAATCTACTCTGGGACAAGGATCGCCGCGTCAAAATCTCCGACTTTGGCGTATCCCACTTCAGCTACGCCATGATGATCGCCAACGAACAGTCCGCAGCAGCACCAACTGCCACCGCTGCGTCTTCGTCCGCCTCGTCCTCCTCAAGCCGATTGGCACCGCCTCCAGGCTCGACGTCTGATCCCAGTCTGGTCGATGATCGCGAGCTAGCCAAGACGGCCGGCAGTCCAGCCTTCTTCGCGCCTGAGCTCTGCATGTCTTCCTTCTCTTCGGCATCTCCTTCCATCAACCCTCGCCATGACGCCAAAGGCGCATCACTGGCGGATGCAGCAGAAGCCAACCAATCTTCCGCTGCGGCTGTCCGTCCCAAGGTGACCAAGGCGATCGACGTATGGGCATTAGGTGTCACCCTGTACTGCCTATTGTTCGGCACCACGCCTTTCACCGCCGAGTCCGAGTACGCGCTCTTCTCGGTCATTCCCAACACCGACTACTCCCTTCCCGTCTCCATGGGCGTGGACCGCGTCCGAGTCGGACCAAGGAAGCCTCGCTGGCGCTCTCACGTCCAGTGGACCGACGAGGAGGCCGACGCACAGCCGCAAAGCCCTTCAGATCTCATCCCGGATGCCGATCCGCAGGACCTGAGCGAAGATGCTAGGCAGCTGCGCGACTTGCTGGACCGCCTTCTGGAAAAGGACCCGGCAAAACGCATCACCCTCGAGGAAGTCAAGAAGCACCCCTGGATCACTCACGGCCTGCAGGATGCTCCTGCGTGGCTCTCGGAGACGGACCCGCATCACCTTCCTTTTGTCGAGATCTCGCACGCCGATGTCGAGGACGCACTGACAGGCTTTTCCAAGCTCAAACAGCGCGTCAAGCGCTGGCAGTCCAAGCTACTCGACTCGTTCAGCGGCGGCAGGCGCCGTAGCAAGTCGGTGAACCACTCTTCTGCCGGGTCGTCCGTGTATGCAGACATTCACACCGACTCTGGCAGTAGCTCGCCGCATCCAAACCGACTCGCGATGCCTGAAGATGTCGGATCAATGCCCGTCACGCCGTTCGACTCGTCTAGTCACTCGGGCTCGTCTGCTCGCACGCCACGGACGCCACTCAAAGGCCACATCTTCTTCTCCCGCCAGAAAAGCGCCGGCTCAGTCGGTCGTCGCGACGGCACCACCACTCTTCGTGCACTCACCACCACGGTCCGCAACGACGAAGAGGGTGATGCGATTGCACTCGGATCGCCTCGCACCACGCTGGCAGGGACGACTGGCAAGGTCGAATCAAAAGCACTCTCGAGAGAGCCCGCCTCACCCTCGCTGTCGAAGGAGGACTCTGTGCAGAGCTCGAGCGCGGCGCACATGCTACCGCCCCTCGTCCTTACTGGTGGGCTTGAGGTCGATACGATGAGGCCTCCCAGTCTGGTCTCGCAGCGAAGAGTCTCGGCGCATTCGACCAGCAGCGTAGGTGCGCGTTCCGACGCGGCTCCCGAAATCCCGCAACGCACTTCGTCCGGTACCCATGCGCTGGCGCCCAAGGGAGGCGCGGCCCCGGTCTCCCCTGTGCTTCTGTCTCAATCACCGCAGACAACGTCGCTCCAGCGCATGCTTAGCCGACAAGGCCGGACCAGCAACGACTCGCATCCGCATCGTGCCGCTTCACCGCGGCGTTCCGTCGATTCCGAGGGGCGCTCGTCCACTCTCAGCATCTCGCAAACTTCGCGAGTCTCGGGCCGCCATCGTCTCGGCGACTTCTTGAGAGGCAGCTGGCTCATGACCAGCGAGGACCGACATCGTAGCACATCCAGGCCAAGCACGCGCGGCTCGCGTGAGGCTGCTCCCTTTGGCCTCGGCGCCACCGGTACGAGCACAGCAGGACGCAGCGGAAGTGTTCGCAGCAACGCCAGCAGTTCGAAGCGAGAAGCCGCCGCTGGCCCTTCGTCTGGCATCGCTCTTGTGGTCGACACGCAAGGTGCCGTGCGACAGACCGGGGCTCTTCCTGGATCCGGAACTCCGACCAGCGCGCCCGTCCTTGGCAGCAACAGCAGCAGCGCCATCACGGGAGCACCGAGTCTTTCGACGGAATTGCTCAGCGAGCCCGTCGAGAGCGGAAGCATCGCGCGAAGCGCCTTTGGAGCTGCGAGCCAACCAACTTCTCCCCTCACGGGCTTGGATGAAGTACAGCCTTTTGCATTCGATCGGCTGGGCAGGCGCCGTCCCGTACAGATGGGCCTCGACGAGGCGGACAACGATGATGTTGACCTCGAGCTCGAGTTCTCGGACGACGACCTCTCGGACGACTTGCACGGTGTCAACACCGGCCCCATGCTCGTCAATGCGGGTCACGGCTGGTCTGTGCGTGACGGCGACCACCTCGGTGGCGACGGCGTCAACGGCGACGGAGTGGATGGGCCGGCCTTCCTGCCGGAGGCCTACCGTCGTAAGGCATCGGGTGGGAGCGACAGCTCGCACGACATCCTCACGCCCTCGGTCGAGGGTGGCTACAACGTCTTTAAGCCACCGTATCAGCACCTCTTGTCGCCTCCCGAGGTGAGCGAAGCACCTGGGCAGCATGCCGTCCCAGTTGCGGCCGCGCACTTTGATGATGTTGCTGCGGCACCTTCGAGTCAGGCCTTTGACATCGACGTGGGGCTGTCCCCCGAGGCGCAGGCCCTGCGAAAGGCCGAGGGTACCGAGACGACGGCGGATGCACTCGTCAATTCGAGTGCGCGTCCACACAGCGACGATGCCACTCCCATCAGCTCAGGCAGCGTGTCGCGTTCCGCGTCGCATCGTCTGCATGGCTCGGACGACTCTTCGCGCGCACCCTCGGCGGCTGGGACGTATGCGACGGGCGGCTCAGAGAACGAGGTGCACCTTGCAGACGCGCTTGAGAAGAAGGCGACGGAGGTGGTGCCCTTGGCTACCATGAAGCCGATCATTGCGACGGAAGAGTCGCAATTTGCAGACGCCGACGAAGATGCAGCGGCTTCCGCTGCGCCTGCCGCGCTGTTGGACGACGACGACGACGACAGCGACGAACAGTGCGTCAGTTTCCAGGCGCGTCGTAAGCGATCCACGCGCTTCCGCCCGGCGGCCGCTCCGGCGGCTTGATCCCGAATCTTTGTCGCCAGCTTCTCTGCACACGTATCGCATTCACGCAACTTTGACTTTGTTGACAGACATCAGCGACCCTACGGCGGGCGAAGAGGTCAGGCGTGAGTGTTCGGGTCATTGTTTGTGTGTGTGATGTTGGATGGCGCGGTTGCATCTGGCAGTGGCAGGCGTGGATCAGGTTGGTCTTGAACCTGGCGAGATCGTGCCTCTCTCTGGCTTAGACGTTCACGAAGTGTCGATGACCCCAAGCTTACTTGTTTCATTCCTGGCGGCTCATCGCGCATCGCTGAATGCTTGTGCCGCATTAATTAGCTGTTTGGCGGGACGAAAACTCAGCCATGAGCTCCTGATCTTGTACCATCTCCCCGTATGGCCGTATCGGGATCACACCTGTTCTGCAGGTAAAAACGGTTCTTCTTCTTCTTCTTCTTCTTCTTCTTCTTCTTCTCTTTGAGATGATGGACATTTATCATGTTGACCTGGATGTGGACGGTCGTGATGCTCCGACTTGATCTCGACGCAGGATGACGCACGGCTCATAAGATCAAGGTTTGCGCATGCAGGTGCGTCCCTTTCACTGAAAATGAAGTTGTCCATCGTGATCATACAGCACGAGTTCCGCCTTCCCGCATGTCTTGGAACCGCTCCTTCCTTCCGACCTGATGCCGCTGCCCTGCAAGTCTGGTCTTCACTTCGAAGATATGAGCAACGCACGTTGTCAAAGAACGCGCACATCGAAGCTAAGAAGACTCGGCACTCGCTCACAAAAGAAAGAGGCGGATGGCCGTCCTTCCCTTGACGCACGTCGCCAGCCATCCAAGAAGAGGCAAAAAGTACAATATCTAGCATTCATATCAAAGACTGGACAATCCCGGACGAATTCCAACACAAGCAGCAAGATCTCGTGATCGCATGGCTAGACCTTGTTCTTAACGTCGTCGTGGTCGACGTTGAGGCGCGAGCCGTTACCGGAGTCTGGGCTGTTGGCCGAGTCCGCATCGCCGACCGACTGGATCTCCGGGTAGGGGTATTTGGCGAGCAGGTGGCGGATGACGAGCGACATGACGACGGCGAGGAGCATGAATGCCATGGTGACACCGAAGCCCTTGCGGTTGTAGTTCTTGTCGCCCTTGTTGAAGAGGTACGAGCCGTACAGGCTCGCCGAGTTGCCCATGCCGTTGACAAACGCCTGCACCACCGCACGCTTCTCGGACGGATGCGGGATGGCGTTGGACACCCAGATGCTCACCAGCGGGCATGCTGCGTACACACCCGCAACACCAAAGCACAGCAGCACGTATCGTCCCTTGTGGTCCAAAACACCAATGAGGCAGGCAAACGAGACCACCGCGATGGCCGAAGCCGTCGCCAGGTGGAAGGCTCGCTCCTTTCGCAGATCCGACGAGAAGCAGAAGCCCAGGATCGCGGCGAGGGCAACGGCGTAGATCGGAGCCGTCATGTACTGCACGTGGAAGCCCTTGTAGCCCATCGACTTGACGAGTTCGGGCACAAAGTACTGGATCGTCTGACTGCCGGTCGTGAGCATGTACAGGAAGACGAAGCACCATGTTCGCCAGTCGAAGAAGGCCATCTTGGCTGCCTGCGTGTGCGTGATGTCCTCGTCGCCGCCCTGGGCGCTTCCGACCGAGTCAAGCGCAAGGCGTCGGCTGGCGATGGCCCTTTCGCGAGGGCTGAGCCATCGAGTTGTTGCCGGAAAGTCTGGGAGGACAAAGACAGCAGCAACGGCAACACCACAGGTGGCGGCACCCTCGATGATGAAGAGCCACTTCCAAGCCGCAATGCCGTGTGCACCGTCGAGCTTCTGCAGCAGACCTCCGGCGATGAGACCGCCAAACATGCCCGAGATGGCAACCGCAGAGTAGTAGAGACTGTATCGTCGGGCGAGCTCGCCTCGCTTGTACCAGCTGGAGAGGAGGAAGAGCACACCGGGGGCGAAGCCGGCTTCGAGCGCACCGAGCACGACACGCAGCGCAGCGATGGTCTGCCAGTTCTTGGCAGCGGCAAAGCACATGGACAGACCACCCCACAGGAACATGAGCGTCGGCAGGTAGATACTCGGACGCACACGCGTGAGCAGCATGTTGCTTGGCACCTCAAACGTGACGTACGTGGCGAAGAAGACGAGGAGGACGATACTGTAGTGGTTCGAGTCCATCTTGAGATCGGCGCCCATGCCTCCGGTATAGGCATTGCCGATGTTGCTACGGTCGAGGTAGGAGAAGAGGTACATAAGCCACACACAGGGGACGAGACGCCTGTCGATCTTGCGCAGCAGCTGCTTCTCCTCTTCCTCTGCCTCGGCAATGGTGAGCGTGGGGTGCGCATCGTCGATGGCTAGCGAGGGAGGACGCATGGCGGCGTCAAAGGTGTCGTGGGCGACGGCGTTGTTCTTCTCGGCGGCCGAAACCATGATCAGAGGATGGCGACGAGCAAGCTGAAGGGTGGAATGAGTATGGCCGGGTCGTGCCTTGATCGATTCGGGGCAATGTTGAGGCTGAGGCAGGCTCCGCGTAGGGAGGGATTGGTTGGGGGGCGCTCTGGTGATGACGAGGGACAGCGGGCGTGGCTTCAAAGGCAGGAGTACTTATGTCGAAGAGGAGGCCTGTATGATGTTAAGCGGGGTTCTCGTGCGCATGTGGGGTCATGTACGAGCGCACGGTGCCTGAGGCATGACCGAGACCGGATGATCCGAGTACCGCTGTACCGAATGGGCGTCAGATGTGGGGATGCGCGTGCGTTTCGGATGGGTCGGTGGACCTAAGCGACGGACACGATGGTGGGGGGGAGAGAGAGAGAGGCAGGTTGTGCGTGTGGGGGAGTGAGGGTGGCGAGCGTGCTGCACCAAGCAAGGGGACGTCTTTCGTGTGCCGAGGGCCAAGGTTGCGGTGGTGGGAGGGCAGGAACGGGGAGGAGACGGAGGTGAGCGACAGTCGGGGTTGTCGGGCTCTTGTGCGTCTGTGTGGGGTAGGGCATGCAGAGGACGCCAATCGTTGGAGGGTGGCCAAGGGACGTGGGGTAGAGGGAGGTACAGAGACTTTGCGGTGTTGAAAATTGGCCGAAATGGTACAGGCATCCCATTTGCATGTGCTTAGAGTTCGTGCGCAAGCAACAACAGCTCTTTACCCCGCAGCAGTGGCAAGCATCGTGGATGTGGGAGCACGCACAGAGCGCGGGGGGTGGACCGGGGTAAAGACCGGACTTTGCTCCAGGGCCAAGAGAGCATTTGGATGTGGCACAACCGAGCGCGACGGCATTGGCGAAGGCAACCGGATTCGGCTGCTGCTAGATCAAGGCGTCGGTGGTGGCAGACGCACGCTCTTGCTCAGCCGAGGGTAACGCAGGCGTACGTACCTCAAATTGTGGGCGGACTGCGAGCCGGGTCTGCAGTACAGCTGTCACGAGGGTCCCGGCAGATGTGAATCTTGTCCTCGGGTCGCACAAGAAACCTGCGTCGTCCAAGTGGGGCTCCAGATGCGCCAGAGGCGACTGGCCAAACGCCTGGCAAAACATCGGACTGCAGCCCAGAGCTCTCCCACATGTCGTATGAAATGGATGATTTAGCGCGTCATGTGCCACCCCTTGGCTCCCACAAGTCAAGAGCGTGGTGGGAGACCCAAAAGTGGGAGGTGGCGGATACGGTGTAGCTGGCCAAATGCATCCCTGTTCGCCGAACAGACTTCGTTTGGCTTGATGCAAGGGTCGCAGTAGGGTCTACAGGATCTAGCCTTCACTGTGGTTGAGCTGGTCACGCCGCCGTCGAGCTCCACATCTCCCACATGCGAATCGCGTTTGCCCACAAGGAGACGCTGCTGGACCTTGTGGGGCTCCCGTTGACCTCTGCCGACGTGCTGGGCTCGGCGCCCTCAGTGCTTCACCGGCAAATTGCGGATCATGAGCCGGTCCAACGTTGAGCACAATACTTAAAGCCCTGAGCCACTGCTGGGCAAGTCGTCGCGTTCGCTTCTGGTCATCCTCCAACAACTGTGCACAGCCTGCCTGAAGACCTCTGGGCCCCATACGTACAAGCAGCATGACGATCCAAGAACAGACCATCCTTATCACTGGCGCCGGCGGCTGGCTCGGCTCGCTCTTGCCCGCTCGAATCGTTCAGCGCGAGCCGCAAACGGCGTTCAGCTTCATCCTCGCTGATATTGTCGAGCCCAAGCCCGCCAAGGGTCTTGCCGCCAGGGTCATCTGCAAGAAGGCGGATCTGTCGGAGGAGGCAAGCCTCGATGAGCTCTTCAACACCGAATTCGGCAAGCCCGACGTCATCTACTCGATGCACGGCATCATGAGCCTCGGAAGCGAAGAGAACTGGGACCTCGGCATGAAGGTGAACCTGGACAGCACGCGTAGCCTGCTGGAAAAGGCAAGAGCCTCGCGCACCTCGCAAGGTGGGCCGATCAAGGTCGTCTTCACCTCTTCCGTGGCAACCTATGGCGGTCCTCTGCCGCATGTCGTGCTTCCCTCGACTCCGTGCCAGCCCGAGGGTGCGTACGGCACGGCCAAGCTGATGGGCGAGTACCTCATCACGGAGTACACGCGTCGCGGCTTCATCGAGGGCATCTCGGTCAAGCTGCCCACCATCGTCCCGCGTCCCGGAGTTCCATCGCGCGCCACATCCGCCTTCGTTTCGGGCATCGTCCGCGAGCCTCTGAACGGCGTCGAAGCCATCTGCCCCGTCGGATCGTCGATCGATGACCCCGTGCTCAAGAAGCTTGAGGTGTGGGTGGCCAAGCCCTCGACCACGCTCGAAAATCTCGCCCGCGCCAAGAACGTCGTCACGGACAGTGCCCACAAGATCACGCGCTGGTCGCGATCCGTACAGCTGCCTGGATTTACCGTTTCGATCCTCGAGATCATCGAGGCGTTGCGCAGCGTGCGGGGAGACGAGGCGGTGGACCTCATCAAGTTTGAGCACGACGACACCTGCCAGCGCATCGTCTCGAGTTGGCCTCGCGAGTTCGACAACTCGTACGCACTTGACCTGGGCTTCACCGTCGACCAGGACGGCTTCACTGGCGCCATCAAAGAGTACATGGATGCTCACTGTTGAACGCCTCTACCGCATGCTCGACTCGTTATGTGATACTGTCCCACTGTCGCAATGTACCGATGTTTGTCCGTGATTTGCAGTAAGGAGTTCTTTGTTCAGTTTGGCTGGCAAATGCGTGACAAGCATCCGCAGCGATGCGACGATATCGAGAGACGATGCTGTCCAATAGACCGGACGGCGGATTGCCGACCCGCCCCCGTCAAGCTGCCCTGACCCGAGGGTTCAGTCGGGACAGCCGGTGTGTCGCGCTGACCCGTTGCCCAAGCCCAGAGAGGGTGGGCAGGGAGAGGCCCAAGTGGGAGAGCGTGGCGATTCCGCTGGGGTGGGGTTTCAGTCAATTTCCGCACGGCTGGCCCGAAGCCTCCCACATGATGGACCGTGGGTGCCCACGCGCGCTTCCGAGGTCGCCCCGCATTTTGCAGGGTTCGGGCCGCCCGCCCACCCTTCAGTCGCCTCGCGTGGGATTCGCACCCTCGCAAAGAGGCTCCACTGGAGTGGAGCTGGGTGTGAGCAAGCAAGGCCAAATCCGATGAACAGGCTGGCATGCTACCGCACGGTGTTGTATGGCCAAGTCGTGCCTGCTGAGCTTCCCATCAAGCCCACCATCAAAACGTGGAACCCTGTCGACTCTTGCCATTCCGACACTGGCCTCATCGTCGCCCAGCCTTCTGCTGTCCTCCAGCTTCCTTACGACACCAGCCTTTTCGCTGCCGGTACCCGTGAAGGCGATTCCAGCGTTCGCCTCGACTACGATCCCTACCTGCTCGCAATCACAATGTCAACAGGGCAAACGCGCGGGAGCTGTTTCTGACCCGAACACGATCCACTACCTACAGTCACATCGGCACATCCGACCCAAACCGTCCGACAGCTTCGATCCGCGCACTGGCGCCTTTGCCTCTGATCGCAAGATGCGCTTCACCTGCACCCACTGCGGGAAGGCCTACGCCCGCACAGAGCACCTCAAGCGTCACATCCAGTCGACGCATCAGTCGGACCGTGCCGACGAGGCACCGCGCATCTACCCCTGCGATGCACCAGGGTGTGAAAAGACATTTCGCCGCAGCGACGTGCTCGCCAGGCACAAGCGGGGCCATGCCTCGAGCGAGGATGCAGCGCCCAAACCCACCAAAAGGATCAAGCGCTCGTCCACGTCGTCTCCGTCCGATTTCGCACATCCCAGCACATCCTCCCAAGCGTCGATCCTCCGTTCGGCAGCGCAAAGGGTCAATGACCCCTCCAATTCGCACGATGGACTGCACGGCATGATGGGCTATCCTCACGCCGGTCCCTCCTTTTCACCGAGCCATGCATCCCGCCACTCTTTGAGCGAAGCTTCCCCCACCAGGCCCACTCCGCCAGAAGCGACAAACGCAGTGCAATCTCTCGTCGGAACACTTCCGAACCATGTCCACTCGGCAGGCGCCTACGCTCACTCGCACGCCAGCGCGCTTCCCACGCAGCCAATGGTGGATGACTCCTTCCGTCCGCAGCACGCCGGTCAGCCGCTCACAACCAGGGCTCTTCAGGAACAGCAACAACTCGCCAGCCTCGAGTACTCTCTATCGCGATCCGCAGGCGCACACACAAACGCAAACGCAAACGGCAACGGCAACGTAAGCACCAATGGCTCGGATGCGCTCCCAGTTCGCAATCACGCCGAGACCAACTTCGCCATTCAAGCATTTCCGGGCATGCCGAGCGCATATTCCGACTTTCCTGCCTCGCCTCGCTCGAATCTCGCACCCGCTCGCCCCCGGGCACCGGCCGATTTCGGCTTTTCCTTCGACGAGTGGGATCCTCATCTCTTTGATCAGCCGCAGAACGGCGGAGACGCAGCTGGCATTCAGCGCCTCGGTTGGGACTCGCTCAACTACAAGAATCTCACCGGCCTCGACTGGATCTTTGACGATGGCGCCGCCAGTTTGACAGACGCTTCCGTCTTTTCGGGCGTGCTGCCCTCCTCTTTCGACGACGAGCTCGCCGCGCTCGAAGACTTCGGGCCCCGACCGCCCGATTCCCTCTCGCGCGCCACCGAAAAGATATTCGAGAGAGCCAAGGGTCCAGAGGGCGCCTCCGATCCATTCGAGTCGCTCAACCTCATCAACCTCGCCAACACAGCCATCGACCAAGCCAGCGGCGGCAACAACAACCCTGCTCTTGCCAACGGCGGACGTACCGCGCGTAACCCGGACGATGACGGAGAATGGCCGCAAGACTACCGTCCCACGCGACGGCAGCCACCAACGTTCGACATCTCCGACTTGATCCTCGCCGTCGAGATGGACGACGAGGCACAAGACGACATCGCATCAAGAAACGCAAGGACCAGCGAGCCCTATTCGGAACCTGTCTCCAGCAGACACATCCCCTTCGTCCTGATCGAAGAATCCTTGGAGGACAGCGCCGATGGACGTCGCACAACAAGCCGCAACTCGCCAATCCTAAAGGCAGCTCCCACCAAGTCGTTTGGATTAACCGGAAAGATCACCGAAACTGCCCGCCAACACCTGCTCGAATACATCCGTCACTCGTGCAAGCATCCGTGGTCAGTCTATTCTTTCAACGGCAACGCCGACAGATTCCTCACCTGCTCCGAGATCGAGATCCTCGTCTCGCTCTACTTCCGCAAGGTGCATCCATATACGCCCATCCTGCATCAGCCTTCCTTCGATCCAGAGACCACCAGTCCTGTGCTCCTCCTCATCATGGTGACCAAAGGCCTCGTCTTTTACGTGTCCGAGATGCAAGCCCGCGGTGCCCGTAGCGCGAGCCTCGCACGGCTTCAGAAGCGCGCCAGCATCCTTGCTCCCGCCTTGTCCGAGCTCACCCGCATCGGTACCATGAGCGCCTACGAGGCCGACCAGCGCGGATTCCAGGACATTGTCATCAATTCGGCCTGGCTACTTCAGCAACAATTCGGTATCGGGGCGGGTAACAAGCGTCTCTACAAGCTGGCAGAGCGCAATCGTGGCGGCATCATGACGGCCATCCGCCGCATCGGACTGCTCAACATGTCCACCATTCGCCTCGACACCACCGACCAGCCGCTGGACACGATCGATGATCAGAAGCTCGAACGGAAATGGCGCGCCTGGATCGAGCGCGAAAGTCGCATCCGCCTAGGCTGGTGCGTCTTTCTGTACGATCAACTGTACAGCCTCTACATGGACATCTCGCCCGTCCTCCTCTACACCGAGATCACCTCGCCTTTCCCCTGCGACGAGCAGCTCTGGAACGCACGCTCGGCACGGGAGTGGTACTCGCGCATCCCGCAGCACTCTCAGGCCACACCCAAAACCTCGTTTATCGATGCGCTCAGGAAGCTACTCGATCCACCGCGGCACGAAGACATCCCCCTTCGCCTCAACCGTTTTGAGGCCTACATTCTTGCCGTCACCCTCTACCGCATTCGCTGGGACACTAGCAAGCGTTCAGTTCTTTTTGGCATGGAGGCTTTCGCTCACGCCGAAGAGGTCACGCTGGGCGAGAACCACGTGGTGGATGCAGCTTCAGGCACCGTGGCCATCGACGCCGCTGCTGCAAATGCGCTCCAAGGCCTCGCCGAAGCAGCAGCGTCTGCCACACTCTCGCTCACTTCCAACAGTCCCGCAAAACGGTCCAAACCGTCTGCCAATCCTCCCAGTCTGGCTCTGAGCGTCGACGTCCAGCTTCTGCGATTGCTCTCCAGGATGCACTTTAGCGGTCCACCCGCCTTCTTTGACCGTCTCAAAGACGCTGCGGGAAGAGCCGGAAATGCTAGGCGGGCCGATGCCGTGATCGAACTGAAGCGCTGGGTGGCAGATCCTAAGAATCACGTTGCGATGCGTCAGATGCTGCTAGCTTCCGCACAGGTGTACGACCTCATCCGCACCTCGTTGGACGCAACCGCAGCCAATTCGAACGTCATGGTGCTGCAGAGCCATGTCGGCATTGTCGGTCTCTTCCACTCGGCACTCATCGTGTGGGCGTACGTCAAATTCGGTCCCATTGTCCAGCGCAAGCTCTCCGTGCATGGCTCTCTGGGACATGCTGTGAACGCAGAGGGCCCGACATCGACTCTGAACGGCAAGGGCGATGAGGTGATTCGGGCGAGCAAATCCCAGCTGGAATCGCTGCCCTATCTCTCGCCAGCCGCACTGCGGCTCGTCGAAGAGGCCGGATTCATAGATCTGATCGCAGCGAGCGGGGAGGCGACCAAGAGCGCCGACGGCACCGAAGACTGGCAAGAGCGCGCGAGCGACAGCACCAACGAGTCCGGCTCGCTCTCAGTGGGGACTTGTGCGTCGGACTCGAGCACAATCTCGCGTGTTGTGGAAGCCTGGTCGCTCGGCGCATATCGATCCACAGTCGACGGCAAGCCTCGTCGCTGGTCCGCAGCCAACAGCCTCGTGGTCCGCATCGCGGGCATTGGCGAGCTCAAGTGTAGCGACGGAAAGGGCATCAATAGGCAAGGTATGCCCAACGGAGGCGCTAGCACGCACCAGACAGCCTCGCGGAACTCGTACGACGAAGACTTGCGAGAGCGATCGTCGGAAGAAGTGGGCGAGAGGCGCAATGTTGACAAGGCGATCTCTTCCATGCGAACTGTCCCGCCGCAGATGAACGGCGCGTTGACGCCACGCGGGCACGAGGGTCTACCACCAGGCACGCCCACCGTCGTTCTGGATGAAGGGAGCGAAATGAAGACGTCGCGCATCCTCATCCGCTTTGCAGCGCTGCTTCGCAAGCTCGACTGGGGTCTGGCTGCGTCGTTCCGAACGATTCTCATCCACATGGCGCGCCACGAAGCGCGCGCGGTCGAGGCTGCCGAGGCGCTGCAAGAGGCTAGCGGCGAGTCGAGACAAATGGCCAGCTGATCCTATCGCACTGCTACACTCTTGTCACGCGGTTCTTTATATACCGAACGGAAAAGCAACCGTGTGTCATTTGCGATGACGTGTTTGAAGCTATCGCAGGTTGGAAGCCAGAGCGATTTCATCGAGCTTGTCATCGGACGCTGAGCGCCTGTTGTCGAGGGCAGAGAAGAGTTCGGCACCGGCGGCGAGGGCATCGATGAAGAGCGGAAGGCGGGTGCCGCCATCTGCGCCGAGGGTGGGTTCGCGCTGCGAGTGCCAGTGGAGAAAGGCAACAGATCAGTCAGCAGTCGTATCATACAGATGCACGGAGGAGTATGGCTGTGCTCACGGTACGAATAGCATCGAGTTCATCGCCAAACTCGTTTGCAACCGATCGGAGCCAGAGAGAGCGGAAAGCCTGTTGACGACGTTCGCGCTGGGCTTGCGAGTGTTGAGGCGACATTTTGGAGCTGCTGCCAGAGCGTGTTGTGGCGGAGGAGGCGGACTTGGCATCAACGATGCGCTGAAGGTGGTCAGGTAGGGCAGGTGAGGACGGCTTCGCTTGAGTGACGACCCGTTGCATAAAGCTCGTCGACTTCTTCGTGGCGGTCGACTCGTCCCGACTGTGGTCCGGTTCGGGGCTGAGACGGAACACATGCTTGCGCTTGGCCGAAGAGGAGGAGGCAGCGGTGTCGCTGATCTTTGCAGACTGAGTGTGTTTGCCCGCAGACTTTCCGCCGCGTCTCGAGGACGAATTGTCGGACGAAGACGAGGAAGACGAGGAAGATGACGAGGATGACGACAAGGAAGAAGATGAGGACGAGGAGGATGACGAGGATGACGATGAGGAGGAAGATGAAGAAGACGAGGAAGACGAAGCGGAGGAGACCGAGTCGGCTCTCTGCCTTCGAGATCTCTTCTTCCCGTGGCCCTGCTGAAGTGTTGGCGACGGCTCGGACTCGTCCGACGAGGAGGAGTCGGAAGAGGACGAATCGGAGTCCTCGCCGGAGGAGACGGCCATGGTCCTCGTCTTCCTTTGGCGTCTTTTGCGAGGCTTGGCCGCCGCCGCGTTGCTAGATCTCGGTTTGGCAGGCGCCATGCTGAATGCTTTGAGCCCAGTACGATACGGTTGTGCTTCAGGAAGGAAGCCGAGGTGGAGTTTCTGCGAAACTTTTGGTGGGTCCTGCGACGTTTCCTGCCTCCGATTTCCGAGGTAAAGAAGCGAAACCGAGAGCGCTTCTCGGACGAAACAAGTCGCGCGGCAAGGACGCGTCGAAGCCATCTACGCATCGGACGCGAAGCAGACGTGTAAATGAGGTTCGCGTAGATTCGCGCGTTTTGCTCGTTGGAGAGAGAAAGAAAGGCGCACGCACGCCAGCAGCAGAGTCGCTTCCTCTGCGCGCGCGCGCCCTCCCGGTGAGGAATCGCGCGGGTTCCGCAGTGGGTGTTGATTGGAATGCGCAAGAGGCGCTGGGCCATTTTGCTGAGCTCTTCGCAAAGTCCAATCAACACCTTCGCCGCACGTCCGGCCTCCTCATCTCCATCCACCATCCACGCCACCGGTCAATCAGCCTGCTCTTCCTCCCTCGACGCCATCTCTTCTCGCAACCACTCTCGCTCCAACCTCTTGCTCGATTATCGGCTCGATTGTCGGCTTCGGACCTCACAACACCTTTGCGATCGAACGCCAAATCAGTGCACATCTGCACCCTTGTCCCACCTAAACACAATCGTCCAATATGGTGAGTACCGTTCCAAATGCCTGGCGTCATCATCCTCCGGTTCAGATCGCTAACAGTATCCCCACCCCTCGCACCAATAGGCTGACCAACAAAGCACCGCAAATCGCAAGCGCCGTCGCCAGCAACAAGGCGATCCATTCGATGCTTCGTCGCCACTCCCAGGCCCGTCCAATGCCAACACACCGGCACGCTCCTCGCCACCTCCCTCGTCCCTTCCTCCGTCCAGTCCGCCCGCCGCCTTCTCCGACTTCACCGATGGCGAGCTCGACGATGCCGACGTCGTCGACGAAGAACGCGAAGCGAGACAGCTCGGCGACCACTTTCAAGACAATGCAGACTCGGACGACGAAGGCGAGGACCTCTTTGGCGACAACATGGACAACGACTACACCGAGAACGCCGCCCTCGATCGCTACGACACCGCGCTAGGCATCGACGACGACAACCAGTACGACCAGATGGACGCCAACGCGCGCAGGCTCGCCGAACTCCGCATGAGCCGCCGCGACCGCACAGAGGCCGCCAACAAGGGCAGCCGATCTCGCGCTCCCGAATTCCTCCACAGCGACGACGGCGCAAGCGATGCAGACGACGGCGTCGCCATCCTCAACCGTCGCAGACGAAGGCACTACGACGAAACAGCAGCGGGCGCAGACGCGGCCGCCTTTGCCGACGACCTTCCGCTCGAGCAGCTCGGCGACGTCAAGACCGACAGCATCGCCAGCTGGGTCGCCACCGAAAACGTGCGCAGGGCCATCGTCCGCGAGTTCCGCAACTTCCTCGTCACCTACGTCGACGAAAACGGTGTCAGTGTCTACGGCCAGCGCATCAAGACGCTCGGCGAGACAAACGCAGAGTCGCTCGAGATCTCGTTCCTCCACCTCGTCGACTCCAAGGCCATCCTCGCCTACTTCCTCGCCAACTCGCCCGCCAGCATGCTTCCCATCTTTGACGAGGTCGCCTTCGACGTCATCATGCTCTACTACCCTTCCTACGACCGCATCCACTCCGAGGTGCACGTCCGCATCGCCGACCTGCCCACCTCATCCACCCTCCGCGATCTGCGCCAGGGCCATCTCAACTCGCTCGTGCGCGTCAGCGGCGTCGTCACCCGACGCAGCGGCGTCTTCCCGCAGCTCAAGTACGTCAAGTTCGACTGTCTCAAGTGCGGCGCTGTGCTCGGCCCCTTCTGGCAGGACGCCAACCAGGAGATCAAGATCAGCTACTGCTCCAACTGCGAGCAGCGCGGTCCCTTCCGCATCAACTCGGAGCAGACCGTCTATCGCAACTACCAAAAGATGACGCTGCAAGAGTCGCCCGGCAGCGTGCCTCCGGGCCGTCTGCCGCGCCACCGCGAAGTGATCCTGCTCTGGGATCTCATCGACTCGGCCAAGCCCGGCGAGGAGGTCGAGATCACCGGCGTGTACCGCAACAACTTTGACGCGTCCCTCAACACCAAGAACGGCTTCCCCGTCTTTGCCACCGTGCTCGAGGCCAACCACATCGCCAAGCGCGACGACGCTTTCTCGGCATTCCGCCTCACCGAGGAGGATGAGCGTCAGATCAAGGCACTCGCCAAGGACGAGCGCATCGGCAAGCGCATTATCAAGAGCATCGCGCCGTCCATCTACGGCCACGAGGACATCAAGACCGCCATCGCGCTCAGCCTCTTTGGCGGCGTGTCCAAGGACATTGGCGGCAAGCATCGTATCCGTGGCGACATCAATGTGCTGCTGCTGGGTGACCCAGGTACGGCCAAGTCGCAGTTCCTCAAGTACGTCGAAAAGACCGCGTCGCGCGCCGTCTTCACCACGGGCCAGGGTGCTTCGGCGGTGGGTCTGACGGCGTCGGTTCGCAAGGATCCCGTGACGCGCGAGTGGACGCTCGAGGGCGGTGCGCTCGTGCTGGCCGACAAGGGCGTGTGCCTGATCGACGAGTTTGACAAGATGAACGATGCCGACCGCACCTCGATCCACGAGGCCATGGAGCAGCAGCAGATCAGTATCTCCAAGGCGGGCATCGTGACCACGTTGCAAGCGCGCTGTGCCATTGTGGCGGCTGCCAACCCGATTCGCGGCCGATACAATCCCACGATTCCCTTCAACCAGAACGTCGAGCTGACCGAGCCGATTCTGTCGCGATTCGACGCGCTGTGCGTAGTCAAGGACACGGTGGATCCGGTCAAGGACGACATGCTGGCGCGCTTTGTGGTGGGCTCGCATCTGCGCTCGCATCCCAAGTTTGATGACGAGACGGACGAGCAGCTTGTGGCTACGTCGCTCGATGCCGACATCCTGCCGCAGGATTTGCTCAAGAAGTACATCATGTATGCGCGAGACCACGTGCGTCCGTCGCTGAATGCGCTCGACCAGGACCGTATCTCGCGGCTCTATGCGGATCTGCGTCGCGAGTCGATCTCGACGGGTAGCTTCCCCATCACGGTGCGTCATCTGGAGAGCATGATCCGCATGGCCGAGGCGTCGGCCAAGATGCATCTGCGCGACTATGTGCGTACGGACGACATCGACGTGGCCATCCGCGCAACGGTCGAGTCGTTTGTGTCTGCGCAAAAGATGAGCGTCAAGAAGACGCTCGAGCGCGGATTCCGCAAGTACCTGCACCAGAGCCGCGACCACGACGAGCTGCTCTCGTTCCTGCTCGGCTCGATCGTCAAGGACCGCATGCGCTTCGTGCAGCTCTCGGCGGGCGCGCGCCGTGGTGCCCAGGGCGATACGGTGGTGACCGTTCCGGCCGCCGAGCTCGAAACACGCGCCAAGGAGGTCGACGTGTTTGACATCCGGCCTTACCTCGGCTCGAAACTCTTCCACGCCAACGGCTACACGTTCAACGCTGCCGACCGCTCCATCACCAAGACGTTCGGCGCCAAGCGGACTGGCTTGTCGGCGGCAGGTGGCAACGCTGCTGCCGCCATGGTGGCCTGAGCGCGCCACATTCTCATTCCCGGTCCGATTTGTAGTGCTCCCGTTTCTTCTCTGTATTTTCTAGCTCCTGCGTCACAATCTCGATCGGTCTCTAGTCATGCTTCTTGGGAGAGGCTGATATGGCTGCATTCCGCACTGTGGTTGGCGTGAGGTGAAAAAGAGCATAGGGACAGCGCACGCTCACTTGGATCGCTTGTACACCTTTTCGAGGAAGGAGCGGAAGACGTCGCGACGGAGGCCCTGCGACTCGGGGAGGCTGTTGATGAGGTGGTTGATCTGCTGGTACGACTCGGCCTCGTACTTGTGGAAGCGTGCGGGGAGGTCGATGTTGGGCTGGTTGTAGATGTCCTTGACGCGCTTTTCGCTCTCGGAATCCTTCTTGCCGTAGTTGTCGTCGAGGATCTGGCGCTGTTCGGGCGTTGCGTTTTGGAGGGCGACGTTGATGTTCCAGGAGCACTTGTTGTCAAAGATGTCGGTGCCGATCTTGCCGATCTGTTCCGGGGTGCCGTAGCAGTCGAGGAAGTCGTCCTGGACCTGGAAGTACTCGCCCATGGGGAGGAGGATGTCGAGCGCCTGCTTGTAGAGCGACTCGTCGGTGACGCCTGCCATGCGCATGGCGAGGGCGACGGGGAGGTAGAAGGAGTAGAAGGCGGTCTTGTAGACGACGATGAGGTGGTGCTTGGTGAGCGAGAACTTGGAGAGGTCGACGACGTCTTCGGGCGCGGTGATGAGGTCGATGAGCTGGCCGAGTTCGGTCTGGAAGGTGACGTCGTGGAAGAGTTCGAGGAGCATGCCGTAGTAGGGCTCGGAGCGGAAGTGCTTCTTGAGCAAAAAGTAGATGGCGGCCTCGAGCATAAAGGCGTCGTTGATGGCGATGTTGCCGACGCCCTCGACGCGGTACCAGCATGGGTGGCCTCGACGGGTGACGCTGGCATCCATCATGTCGTCTGCGACGAGGAAGTAGGCCTGGAGGAGCTCGATGCACCAGCCGAGGATGGCGGCCTTGAGGTACTCGGGCTCGGTGAGCTCGCGTGAGAGCCTGCCCGTAGCCGCATCGGTGCAGAGGAGGATCTCGACGGTGTCTACGACCGACAGGCCGCGGTTGAGCTTGCCGCCGGGGGTGTTGTAGTCGAGGTTGCGACGGAACCACTCGATGGCCTCTGCGGGCATGTTTTCCGAGGCGAGGTAGGCGGTGAGCTCCTCGACGAGGAGCGGGAAGACGGCCTCGAAGCGCTTGCGCTTCTGGATCTTGAGCTGGGCCTTGTCGGCCAGGACCTGAGCGTCGACGGAAGGAGCAGACATGGCGGTGATTGCAGTGGCGGGGTAATGTGGTGGAGAGAAGGAAGAACGTCGGCGCCCGTGCCAACAAGGCAACCAACACTCTCAAGTCAACTCTCAAGTCAACTTGCGAAGATGTGATGCGCTGCGCAGCGCTGCGTTGCGCTGCGTGTTGCCTCGCTGCTCTTTTCCGGCACTTGGAGAGCAGCAAAATGGGGTGATCTTCGGTCGGGCCGCCCGCCTGTCGCGACGTGCTTTCTTCGCAGAGTGATTCCCCAAAAAAGGCAAGTTTGACAATGTTACGCCGCACTTTCGACCGTGGCAGCGTGTTGCGGAAGCTGAGTTGCAGAGACCAACACTTTTGGAAGCGCACACTGAACCTTGCTTCCTCCTCCATCCTCTTGCGCGTCGTCTTGGCAACCACACGCGGAAAGATGGCATCCCCGCACGTCCTCTACTACTGTCCCTGCAATCCGCATAACCCGACCGACGCCTCATCGTCGTCCGCGGGCGGCAGCCGCCAAATATCCTCGCTCGCCTCACCTCCACCAGGCCTACCCGCATCGTCGCCCGCATCCAGCCATGGCTTTCATCCGCTCGAGTCGCTCTACTTTTGCGACGAGTGCAATCACATACGCTGCAACCGCTGCGTCACCCTCGACATCTCCTCTTACTACTGTCCGAACTGCCTCTTCGAAGTGCCCGGTGCGAGCGTCAAGGCGGAGAAAAACAGATGCGCACGCAACTGCTTTGTATGCCCCTGCTGCCAACACACCCTCTCCGTGCTCGCCTCGGACGCACAGAACGCACGCGATCTTGACCCAATCGATCCTGTCGCAAGCCAGGGTGCTCCTCCGTACTACCTCGGCTGCTCCTTTTGTCGCTGGGACTCGAGACCCATCGGCCTCGTATTCGACAAACCCACCGGTCTCAGCCTTCAGCTGCAGCGCTCAGAGGAGAACGCACCCGACGTACTCGAGTTCGACCGGCTCAAGGATCACTTTGACCCCTACCTCAAAGCACAAACTCAAGCCGCAATCACTTCAGCAGCCGTAGGATCTTCCGCCGCCTCCCGCTCTCGCTCCTCCCAATCCACCACCGCCACTGCAACAGGCGCCGATTCAACATCGTCCTCCGACCCTGCTCGCTCCAGCCGCAGCTCACGCGTCACCGCTGCCCGCAATGCTGCAGCAGCCGCCCTTTCCTCTTCCTCTTCCAGACTCCTCCGCGACCTGCCACAGCTCGCAAACTCGCGCAATCCTCGCGCTATCTCTTCCGCCGCTCGCTCGGCGCCCATCGAACCCGACGAGCTCAAGACCTACCGCGCTCTCAATCCCTGGCAGGCCCCTGCCGACTCACGCAGATCTTCATCTTCGTCCGCCAGCAGCTCGACCATGGGCGTAATCGCAAAGCGCGAAAAGCATCGCAGAGACTATCTCGCACGCATCCAATCCGCTCCCAACCCACCCATCACCTCCCTCGACGACAAGATCGCCTCCCTTCAACAACGCTGGTCCTCCGCATCCATCGCAGATCAGCCCATCCGCGCAGCCGACCTGCGTCCCACACGCGTGCCCCTCAAGTCAAAGCTCTCCAAGAGATGCCCCTCCTGTCGTCACATCGTCATCAAACCCGACATCAAGGCCGCTTCCAACCGCTTCAAAATCAAGCTCGTCGCTCTCAACTTTCTCCCAGAGATTAAGCTGACTCTCGCGCCGCAGCAGCCCCACCTCGACCCCATCCGCTTCCGCTCCTCAGCTACCCCCGGCCAATCTTCCACTCCCGCCGGATCTCTCAGAAGGAGACCCCTTTCAGTGCTAGGCGCGGGCACAGCATCCGCACCTTCCGATCCACTCGCCCCCACAGCCTCTTCCATCACCGCAACCTCTCACGACGTCGACGTCAACAATCTCATCCCCGGACACACCTACAGCTTCCAAATCAACATCACCAACCCTCTCGACGACCCCATCGAGGTCCACTTCAACTTTGTCCGATTCGCCCCTCCCGATCGCGCCAACAAGTCTTCCTCCACCAATGCCCATCGCCAGAGCACAGTACAGACTCTCCCCGAGCCGCGCTACATCTTCAACTCCTCAACCCACCCCTCAAAACACCAGTCGACAACGGAATCAGAGCCCAAATCATCTTCCGTCAAGCTGTCCCAGCGCCCACGCCTCGGCTGGCAGGTCTACCCTTCAGCCCACTCCGTACCTCTCAACGCCTTCAACGAGGTATGGGAGCTCGAAGAGTCCGAAGACCTCTTTGTCTCCAAGCCTGGAAACGACACTGCTCCAAACGCACACAGCGCCCAGCTGAACGATGCTGCCCACAAGCCCTACGCAGTCAAGACGGCCATCGTTCGCGGATCGGGCACCGACGCCACCGATTCTTCGGCCTGGGTCATCGAGGACGACGAACAGGATGACGACGACGACGACGACGATGATGACGGCTACGATGACACCGACGACGGCGACGCAGACCAAGACAATGCCGATCCAGCCCTTTCGGATGTTCACGAAGAGCACGATCCCACGGCTTCTCCTCCTCGTGGCACTGCACCACGCGCACGTCGACAGCGAGCCTCGCTGCCTCCTGCAGCACGTCGACGAGCCCGTTCTCGCCAAGCTCCATCCGCGGCTACTAGCCAACGTCCACCTTTCATCCAAAAGGGACACACTACCACGCTCTTCCTCGATTTGGCCATCTCGTTCAACGACGCACCTGCACCCGGTCCCATCGAGCTCGGCATGCACGTAGCCTACCGATGCACGGCCCCCGCTGGCGAGCCGGCCGAACCGCCACCCACCGGCAAACACTCTGCCTTCTGGACATCCCTGCGACTCGGCACCGTCGCTGGTGCAAGCCAGCTCTAGGCCTTCTATTGCAGCAGTCTGATGCACATCCGATTTTCCGTGCTGTTTCGGGCAAAACTTTGTGACATTGTATCTGGAGGCAGTGGTCTGATGAGGAGCGTCGTAATCAGCTGGATCGCCGCGCTGCAAAGCTACCAATGCGAGTCCCGGTGGTTTCGGCTGGAGTGGGGGTAAAGGGTCCAAAACTTTACCCCACACATCCACATGCCGAACACTCCAATGACGGTCGGTATTTTTGGGATTGATTTCTTTGACAGATACGTCTCGCCCATCCTGGCTTCCATCGACCGGGTTTAGCCTACGAGTTCCGCACACGACTTCGGCATCTCGCTCCGGCATCCCGCTTCGGCATCTCGCTGCGGTATCTGGCTCCGGTATCTCGCTTCGGCATTTCGCTCTACCTGACGGCCCTCCGTGCCAAGTCCTTGGAGCGGCTACTAGACGCACAGCTGTGGTCTGTGCCATCGTCTCCGTCCCCGCTTGCCCGACCTTGAAGGGTCGCCGTCCGTCCGACTCTCCGACATCGAAATGAGAGGAACAGCCGCGGAGCGCCCATATTGGGACATGTACATATAGTCCCACGAGAGACATGGACGAAAGGCCCGTGTTGGCACAACGAGGTCTCCACCGCCATTTTCTTCCAACACGGACGTCTTTGACGGACAAACCTTGCCATCAGCCGGAATGTCGACCAGCTGGCGCCCAGGAAAGCGCGTTGTGATCGCAGGCGGCGGTCCCGGTGCGATCTCGACTGCTTTGGCACTCATCAGTCACGGCTTTGACGTGCGCGTGTACGAGCGGCAGCAAGAGTGTCGGCCCATCGGCGGAGCCGTGCTGCTCAGCGTTCCTGTGCTCTGCGTGTTGCGCTCGTACGGCATCGGGGTGGACACCATTGGCGCTTTCACCGTCACTCACTTCTACAACAGCAAGGGCAAAGAGCGCGTCGAGCTGCCATTCAATGAAAATATCGAGCAAAACACAGGCATCCCTGGCTGGCACTATGGCGTTCTGCGCTCGTCGATCTACAGAAAGATGCTCGATCAACTCCCCAAAGACGTCATCTACACCGGCCACGAATTTCAATCCTTCACCGAGAAGGACGGTCAGGTGCATGTCAACTTTGCCAATGGCGAGTCGGTAATCGCAGACATTCTTGTGGGCGCTGATGGCATCCGCTCCGCCGTCTCGCGCCAGGTGTGGGGCGATCCAAAACTTTTTCATGTCGGCATCCGCCTGTACCTGGCGTGGTGCGACCAGTTCGACGGCATTCCGGCCAATCAGGGCATCATCCATCACTCGAGCAACGTCCAGGCCAGCTTCTTCCCCATGAAGCACGAGGGCAAACCGGGTTTCGAGTGGTGGGTCGTAGAGCCTTCGTACGAGGGCAAACCCGTGCCAAAAGACGTCCAGGGTCACGTCACCAAGCTGCTCAGCGAGTTCGCCGAACCCATGCCCATGTTTGCTGAAAAGACCAACTTTTCCACCAACGTCTTCCGCTGGGAGGTGTACAACCGACCGTCGATGAAAAAGTGGAGTAAAGGACGGGTCGTCTGCCTCGGAGACGCCGTCCATCCCGTCTCTCCATATGCAGCCTATGGCATGGGTATGGCCATCGAAGACGGATACTACTTAGCCAGGAGCCTCTCTCAAGTGGACAATCTTACCGATCAGCAGGCTGTCACGGCCGCTTTCGAGCGCTTCGAAGCCGAAAGGGTCGAGTATGTCAACCACAACATGGAATTTGCACGGTACATTGGCTACATGTTCCACTCCACACCTTGGCCTTTGACCTGGATCCGCGATTTGATCCTCGACTACACCCCTTTCCTCAGCGTCTTTCTTAAGCGCGGATACCTCGAAAATAGCGAGAAGGAGACCATGAACCTCACCGAGCTTTTTGTAAGGTAGCTAGCCCCACCCCCACCTCCTCCAATGTACCGCCATCACTGCCGATGAGCAGAGATGTCGTGTCTCACCTTGGCAAAGAATTCCTCGTGATGGCCTCAATATAAATGTGAGCGGCAAGCTGTTGCGATGAGGGCCCTCTGTGCTATGGCGACAACTATGGAAGAAGAAAAGGATCTCGCCCATGCGGTCTCCAGCTTGCCGGTCTCTCTCACAAGGAAGCTGCAGCCTGGAGCCATCACTTCCATACATGGACCGGGTATCCGTCGTTCGTGAAAGGAAGAATGGCATTCTTGAGCATTGCCGAATGGCATGTTACAGTATTTAAACGCGGCACTTTGGTCTGGAACATTTCAGGCCTTAATTTCGGCAAAAAAAATCCAAGTCTTTGTTTGCATTTCGAGCTAACCACAAGTTTCAGACAGTGCCAATCATGCCTTCATGTAGGGGATGCCCGTCAGTTGCCAGCCTCTCTGCGACAGCGCGGGTTGCTGTCGAGGCTTGCCAGTGTTGTACGGGCAGGGCTTTCCATCGCGGAGCACAGGCAGACCGCCAACGTGCATGGCGTTGGGCCAGTGCGTGGTGCTCTGCAGCGTTTCGAATGCATGCTTCTTGCGCACCAGGTCCTCGTCGCTTGCCTCGGTCACCGGCATGAAGCAGGTGTAGATGCAGAATCGAGGCTGCTGACCCGTAGGACTGAGGTTGTAGTGGGGCGTGCGGCTATCCCATAGCAGCAGGTCACCCGGCTCAGCATCAAGCTTTACCCACTCGCAGCCCTTGGAGGCGAGCCAGGCCATTCCGCTCTCGGTGAATCCGTACCACTCCTTGGTCCACGCCCAGATTCGGTCGGGTTCGTTAGCGAATTCGCGGTGAAAAGCCTCGCTGAGCAGATGAGCGCCCTTGCACACGATCAATCCGCCGTCGTTAGGACCGTTTGGAAGCAGATTCACGAGTCCCTGCATGCAGCGGAAGCCAGGCTTGCTCGGGTCCTGATCCTGGTGAGGCCACGGCTTGTTGGGCTTGAGATCGTTTCGATTGGGAAAAGTCATGTTGACACCGTCGAACGAGACGATGAGATCCTTCGTGTCGTACACCTTTTCGAAGGCGTCGACGATGCCGGGCTCCTGTCGAACGGCCCAGGTGAAGTCCTCGTGAGCGATACCGTAGCCTAGGCACATGCCTTTCTCGTTGATGACGGGCATGTTGCTCTCCTTGACCGTCGATGGGTCGCTGCGGTCAAAACCGAGGCCCCCAGCAAAGTTCTCGATGTACGACATCATCTGCTCGCCGTAGCCATCGGCACGGTCGCGAGGGATAGCGCCCTTGATGACGACATATCCATCGCGGAGGATGTCATCGCGCCAGTCGCCAAACTGCTGGGAGGGATGGGCGAACAGGCGGTTCGGGCCGGAGGGATGGGCGGGCAGGGGCTGGGCGGCTTTCAGATCCGTATTGACGGGCTTCGACTTGGGCACGAAGCCTTCGATCGGGACGGGAGCTGCGACTGCTGCGGGAGCCATCTTGTTCTGAAGCTTGTCGGCTTGGTAGATTTGGAGACTTGACGCGCTTTCGCTTTGTTTGACAGCCCAGAACCAGCCTTCCGAGCGGTGCCGCCTATATACCTTCGGCTGTGATGCTCGACATCCAAGGAAATTCGCCTCGTGACGATTGTAGCACAGCACGCTGCATAGAATAGATTGACCCCACAAGCTACGATTCACCCCACCGAGCCAGCGGGCCGCAAGGCAAAGTTGCGAACACGAGCATAGGCGGCCAACCGAGCCGAAGGGGGACATCGCGACCCCAGATGCTGGAGCTCAGCTCGGCATTTCTTCGAGATTTGCCGAAGAAGGCGAAAAAGTGAGTACTTGAAGGTAAAACGAACCTCGATTTGCCGAGCCGGCATCGGCAAG